>NW_027438358.1:0-178101 GCF_000715075.1 Nicotiana tabacum | reverse complement strand
TACTAAAGAAAATCCTTCTCTAAACCAAAATGAGCTTTTCAATTTATAGTACAACACAAGCAATGTTATTTGGGTATCTAAATTGTAATGGTTAGCTTTAAAACAAACCAACTTTGCCTGCCTCATTTTGGTCTTCTAAAGTAGTGAACATCCAAACCTTTACCTAAGACCCAAGAGTTTAATCTCTTTTTGGCGTATCGTAACAGCTTTTGAATGGCTATAAACCAATATACAGTATTATATTCGTAATTGGAAAATTCGTAGGAAAACAAAGAAACTAAAGGAAATAAAACAATAGAAATCTTACCCGAAATCCAGCTTCTTTGACTAGCTGATGAAAATAGAATTTCAAAAGTGCAACTAATGCCGGAGCAGCCTTTTCACGCATTAACATCACTTGTTTAACTCAACATTAAGCAAAGGGTTTCCCTCAATAACATATAACATATGAAAAGAAATTTAAAAAATCAACCTCGACTTTTATGATATCGGATTCACTTGATATTGGATTAGGTTCGTAATGTCATTTGTGACTTGTTTGCAAAATTTGGGGTCCATCGAACTTGGTTTGGTTGGTTTCGGCATCGGTTGTAAGATTCTTGAAATTTCAAGTTCTTTAGGAACACCAATGTTGTTCTTGGAAGGAGCTTAGCGAAAAAGAAGTTACCCAAAGAAAAAAGGAATTTCTACTAATCAAAAAGAAATTCCTGATAAGTGAGGCTTGCTCAGTTGGTAAAAGCACCTCCACCTACGACCGTAAGGTCTTGAGTTCGAGTCACCATGGAGGGGAAGTGTGGAAACACTATAGATCCTCCTAATAAAAAAATAAAAATAAAAATTCCTTATTCCTGAAGTCCAAAAATTGGTGTAGAAAAATAAAAAGATCAAGGAAAAATAAGTACCAACTTAATTCCAAAATTTCAAAAAAGCTCTACCGTGACATAACTCAACAAAGATAATAAACTACTCAAGAAAAAATTAAAAACACTTTCAATTGTGTCGAGGATGCATGCCCGAGGAGATGATGCTCGAAGATGCTGCTGCCGAGGAAGCACCTTTGAGAGTAGGCTAGGCTCTAGGCCTTTACTATATGTGTACCTCCTCGCTTCTTTTCATTCAAACCCGAAATTCGGACCAAAATTCGATTACCCATTCACCCCCGAGACCGGTTATGTAATATGTTTTGGAATCCGACCTCAATTTGAGGTCTAAATTCTAATTACACAAAAATTTCTAATTCTACCCAAACCCCCAATTTCCACCATAAAAACACTAGATTTTAAGTTGAAATCTTAGGAAATGTAATGAAAGATTGAAAGAAACAAGGTTAGAATCACTTCCTAATGATTCGGGAAAGAAGGGTGCTTGGGAAAATCGCCTCTAGAGTTTTCTCATTTTGAAAATTTGAAGAATGAGAATATCCCATTTCTTAGATATTTGATCAGTCGCATTTGGCGACTTGCAAACCTCACAAATGAGAAGAAACAGTCGCAAATACGAAGTCCTCCCATTTCTGTTGTCATCGCATTTGCGATGATTCGCTCGCAAATGTGAACATTGATCTTTCGCAATTGCGACCAAATTGATCGCAAATATGATCAAGTGTGTCCCAATCCCACTTCGCAAAAGCAAAGTATTGTTCGCAAATGCAAACTTGAGGTGCCCCGGCTAAAAACTAAAAGTGGGGCAACTAAGTAAATTTCTAGATAAGTAGGGTTGAGATCCCTTTGATTTGGATGAGTTTCATGAGTTGTATTTGGGCTGCTTAATAGGTGAGAATGGACTATAAAAAATAATGGGTTAACTTGGGCTCAGCTAGCCCGCGATGCCCTTGCCTCTCAAATCAGTCTCCAATTGCTCCGCATCTAGCCAAAATCAGTTCCACATCATTAATGCATGCTAAAGGAACAAAGCCCAAGCGAAAATAATCGAATTAACTCAAAAATCCCAAAATTGACCAAACCCGACCCGACTTATGTCACGTGAACGCGTAAAGTAAAATGGGGGTGGGCTGGGAATTAACCCTTTCTTCTACGCGAACGCGTACGGCAGTCCGCGAACGCGAAGGCTTGGAGGGGCTTACCCTTCGCGAATGCGTGGAGGATCTCGCGATCGCGTAATCCTTAGGAGGCTGCTCTTTGCGATCGCGACAGTGTTCATGCGATCGCGATGAACACCGTCGCCCGGCACTTAAAAATAAAAATTTAACACGCATCCGACAATATTTGTGAAGAGTATGAGCCCTTCAACTCATCAGTATAGCAGCACAACATATAAAAAGTTGTATCCTTCTCCTCTACCTTTTTATGCCTATTCTTTTATCCCCTAGAGCTATAGTTAAATTAAAAAATAAATAGATCAGGTCATAGACATTATAGACATGTCCTCAAGATCGTTTCATATGAAAACTAATAAAGGACTATAGTTTTAACTATATTCTATCAACTTGATACGGAAGTAGGTAGCTTTTCATATGAAAACTAATGAATATAGGAAAAGCTTTTAAATAAATTCTATCAGAGAACATCAACTGCCAATGCAAAAGAACCCAATACCTTGTATGCCACATCTTAGTTTTGTACTAACCTTTTTTTGACCAAAAGAAGATAATATATTAATACTACTAGTTATCGTCTGTTACATCAAAATCAAAGTAGCACGTCTCAAGGACGTTCAAATTACCCAACTCAGCTAGTTGGGCACAAACAGTAGTAGCCATACAACAACAACAACAACAACAACAACCCAGTATAATCCCACAAGTGAGATATGGGGAGGGCAATATGTACGCAGATCTTACCCCTAACCCGAAGGGTAGAGAGTCTGTTTTCAGGAGACCCTCGGCTCAAAAAAGCAACAGGAGCCGATATATTAGTACCATAAAAATACATAATAAAATAACAGCAATATAAGATATATGAAATACAGAATACGAAATACGAAATAGATGGCTGGTATATTAAAACTAGCAGGTAAAGCCCTGCATCAATAGACGACCAATGACATTCTTAGTCTAACTCCTAACTGGCTAGTCTTACTCTATTGTGCTGTAGAAATATTCACACTTTCCCCTAACCTACAACCTTAATGTTCGACCTCCATAATTCCCTCTCAAGGGTCATGTCCTCAGTAATCCTAAGTCGCGACATGTCCTGTCTGATCACCTCTCCCCAATACTTCTTAGGTCGCCCTCTACCTCTCCGCGCGCCCACTACAGCCAGTCGCTCACACCTCCTCACCGGTGCATCAGTAGCCATAGTTTTTACAAAATAAACACAAGAAGCCCTATCCAAAGCTAGAATATTTATTACATAAGAGGGTGGGCTATTCAGGAGTTGGAACTCAGTCCCTTCCTTCAATGCCTCCCTTGCCAGCTTGTGGCGACTTTGTTCCCTTCCCTAAAATTATGGATGATCATCGGCTCCCTCAGCTGGAGCATTAATAACCTGCAAGAATCAATGATTGTTTCATGAGTAATGGAGCCAACTTTTAAAAGTTTTATTACCTGTTTAGCATCCGTTTCCACGATCAAAGTGGTGAATCTCTTTGTTAGGGCAGGCACCATTGTCGTCCAAGCATGTAGGGCTGGTGCCGTTTGCCCGACACAATTGTTTGTTTTGGCCAGCTGTTGTGCGCCCAAGGTTGGCATTGCGCCCAGCCTTGCCCTTTGACACTGCTCCACCCTATTGTCATGGCCACATCTTGTTGTCCATGATTTAGTAGCTGCTTGCTCATGTCAAGTCGCCCCCAACTTGATCAAACATACCTTTGCCAGGTGATTTACCCCGTAACTGAGGTACACAACATGGAGGAATTGGCAGGAATACTTGGCTATAGCATAGGGACCTTTCCCAACTACCTATAAGGGGCTTCCACTAGGGGGGCCAAATTTAAATCAGAAGCTATATGGAATGGGGTAACTGAAAAGTTTGGAAAAAGGCTAGCATCATGGCAGTTGCAGTATATATCAATGGGTGGAAGATTGACCCTGATTAATAGTGTCCTTGATAGCATCCCCACTTACTATGTCACTATATCTGATGAGTAGTAGGGTCCTGAAACAACTTGACAAGATCAGAAGAAAGTTTTTGTGGGAAGGGAACACCAAGGATCACAAATTTCATCTGGTCAAGTGGTCTAAGGTTCAATTACCAAAGCACCAAGGCGGATTAGGCATAAAATACTTAGCCCTTCATAACAAATGCTTGTTAATGAAATGGCTATGAAGCAGTGTTTTGGAGAGCGAGAAGCGGAAAAAAAGCGAGGAGGCCTCACTTCACCGAAGCGAGAAGTGAAGCGCGCGCTTTTTTCATGTGAAGCGCAATTTAACACAAAAATAGAAAAAATTAAATAGGCATAGATAAATGACCAAGAACTCAATAAAAAGAACATATTAAGCAAATGTTTCAATTTTTAAACCAAGTGAACAGAGAAAACAAGGCAGAGCAAGAACAAAGAAATAAGAACTGAAAAAGAAGAGAAAATCAGAAGAGCAGATGACTGAGAACAACCCCAAAAAAATGCAGAACAGTGCAGAGAAAATAGAGCACATTCGAACATCAGAAAATGGAAAAAAAAGGAGAAGAGAAAACAGGGCAGAACAAGAACAGAGAAATAAGAACTGAAAAAATAGAAAAGAAGAAGAAAAGGAGAATAAGAGAAAATCAGAAGAGAAGAAGTAGAAGGCAGTCGTCGCAGAAGAAGAGAAGAGAAGAAAGAACTGAAGGAGAAGAAGGAGGAAAGAGAAACTTACCTGAAGAGCAGAAGTCGAAGGCAGTTGTCGCTTGCAGTAGAGAAGCAGATGTTTGGAAGAAGTGTGTGTAACACCTGATGTTTGGAAGAAGCAAATTTTAAAACAAAAAAAACTAGTCAGCTACTGGAATCGCTTAAGCGCGCTTTTGTCGCTTTATTTTCACCGCCTTTTCGCTTTTTAAGGTGATGCGCTAATTCACATGGGTCGCGCTTTAGGGAAGATAAACGTATACCCCTCGCCTCACTTCTTCGCTTTAAGCGAGAAGCGTGCTCTTTTAATAACACTGAAGGTACACACAGGATGAGCAATGTCTTTGGAAGGAAGTTGTCAACGCCAAACATGGAGTCCTGAATCATTTTTGCACTAAATTATCAAAAGGACCCTTAGAGTTGGAGTTTGGAAGAACATTTGTAAGCTATGGGAAGAATTCTTAGTGAACAAACACTTTGTAGAAGGGAATGGTCAACATATCAAGAGAGTAAAGCACGAAGGGTGATGCCGTGCCGCACGATATACCATTCCGTGCCTATTATATTGATTTCATGGTGAGGAAAGAGTGTAAAGCACGAAGGGTGATGCTGTGCCGTACGATGTATCATTCTGTACCTATATTCATTGATTATATGGTAAGGAAAGAGAGTAAAAGCACGAAGGGTTATGCCGTGTACCTTATATGATTGATTTGGTGAGAATGAGGGTAAAAGCACGAAGGGTGATGCCGTGCACTGTTGATATTTTACTCTTGTTGATATTCTAGTTGTACAGTTTCATTCCCTATTTGGTGTTTCTATTTTTGAATTGTTATTTTCCCCACAGCATGTTACGCTCCCTCTTTGACTGGTTGTTTTCTGTATTTCTATTTTCGTCGCACATATATATAATGAACTGCACAGGTTTGATTGGTAGTCTGGTCCTAGCCTAGTCACTACCTCGCTGGGGTTAGGCCAGGTACTTACCAGCACATGGGGTCGGTTATGTTGATGCTACACTCTGTACTTATATGCAGATACCGGAGCAACATTCACAGCGCATTAGTAGTCTGAGAGCGAGCCTTCAGTCCAGTGAGATACCGAGGTAGCCTTCCAGGCGTCCGCAGTCCCGGCGTCTCCTCTATCTTTCATTCAGTTTGTTATCTCTTGTATTCGGGACAAACAATTACATTTTCTTTCGGACATTGTATTTAGTAAATCTTAGTAGTTCGTAAGTTAGATGACACCAGATTTTGGGTAGAGGCTTATGTTTAACTTCCGAATTATTATTTCAGTTTTTCTTTAATTTAAGACTTCCGCTTATCTATTTAAATTCTGATGTTTCATGTTATCATTGATAATTGTGGAAAAATTAATTGGTTAATGAAAAAGATAGTTAGAGGTTGGCTTGCCTAGATCTCAATAGTAGGCGCCATCATGATCCCCAAAGGTTGGGAAATCCGGGTCATGACAAGTTGGTATCAGAGTACTAGGTTACGTAGGTCTCACAGCTCACGGACAAACTTCGTAGAGTCTGAGGGATCGGTATGGAGATGTCTGTATTTATCCCCCAAAGGCTACAGAGTTATGAAAACTTCACATTTGTTCTTTCTTGTCGTGTGGTTCTGTTTCTCAATACTGATTGTCTTTCTACTATGTTCTTTCGTAGATGGTGAGAATACGCGCTTCCTCATCTACCTCTTAGAAGCCCGAGCCCCCAGTAGCAGATTCCACGAGGGGCAGAGGGCGAGGCCGTGCTAGAGGCCGAGGTAGGGGCAGAGCTCATTCCCGAGCAGCAGCCCCAATGGCGGAGCCTCAGGTTGATTTTGACGTGGAGGTTCCAGCCCCAGCAGCTTCAGTGGGCCCAGCTCAGGTCTTAGAGGGGTTTATTGCCACCCCAGTTCTTTAGTACGCTTTGGTCCGATTGGTGGGCCTCATGGAAGTGTCACTCGAGCGGGTTTGCTTTCTGTAGCACCAACCACTTCTCAGGATGGAGGAGGGGTTTAGACTCCTGCTACACGTACTTCGGAGAAGGTAGCTCCCCAGGTTCAGGTTCCAGTGGTTCAGCCAGTTATGGCAGTTGCGCCGGGGGTAGTGACTGAGACCGATAATGGAGCGGCTATGTCCGCCAATGCCTTCTGTAGACTGGACAGGATCACCAAGCTCTTCACTACCACATTCAGTGGTGTTTCTTTTGAGGATCCCCAGGATTTTTTATACAGCTGACACGAGGTTCTCTGGAACATGGGCATTGTTGAGACCAATGGGGTCGATTTTGCTACCTTTCGCCTATCTAGATCCTCCAAGACTTGGTGGAAAGATTATTGCTTAGCCAGGCCAACATGGTCGCCATATTTGACTTGGGAGAAACTTACTAGATTTGTTTTTGGAGAAGTTTCTCCCTATTACTCAGAGAGATGCCTTTCAGAGGCAGTTCGAGTGCCTATAGTAGGGTTCCATGACGGTCACTCAATGTGAGACTAGATTCATCGATCTAGCTCCCTATGATCTTGTCATTCTTCCTACTGAGAGAGAGGGTGAGGAGGTTTATTGATTGTTTGATTCAGCTGATTCGTCTCCAGATGGCTAGGGAGACTGGGAGTGAGATCATCTTTCAGGAGGCGGCCAATGTGGCCAATGTGGCCGAGATCATCTCCAGATGGCTAGGGAGACTGGGAGTGAGTTTCCGAGGTTGTCATTCAGGTCGACAAGGTCAAACTTAGTTTCCTCAGTAGCCGAGGTCTCGCTACACTTGTGGTGATACGGGTCACATTGCCAGGTTTTTGTCCTCGAGTATCGGGTAGTTCTCAGCATCAGGGTTCTCGTGCCATGGTTCAAGCACTAGGTATTCCGCAGCCCGCCCAGCCAGCTAGAGGTGGGGGTAGAGATGGTATAGGTGGAGGTAGAGGTCCTAGAGGTGGAGCTCAGGCCACTAGAGGTGGAGGCCAGCCAGCAGTAGGTCATCCTAGGAAGGCAATTCAGGGTGGTGGAGCCCAGCCCTGATATTATGCCCTTCCAGCTAGGCCCAAGGCTGAGTCTTCAGATGTAGTCATTACAGGGACTATTCTGGTTTGTGATAGAGATGCTTTAGTTCTATTTGACCTAGGGTGTACGTATTAGTATGTGTCATCTTTTTTTGCACCGTACCTGGTCATGCCTAGTGATTCATTGAGTATTCATGTATATGTGTCTACACCGATGGGTGATTCTATCGTGGTCAACCGGGTTCATCATTCTTGTGTTGTGGTGATTGGTGGTCTTGAGACCCATGTTGATTTGTTGCTTTTAGACATGGTTGACTTTAACGTTATATTGGGGATGGATTGGATATCCCCGTACCATGCTATCTTGGATTGCCATGCCAAGACTGTGACCTTAGCCTTACTAGATTTGCCCCGTTTAGAGTGGAGAGGGCCTCCTGGTCATTCCACTCGCAGTGTTATCTCGTATGTGAAGGCTCGACGCATGGTCGAGAAGGGGTGTTTGTCCTATTTGGCTTATGTCCGTGATTCCAGTGCTGAGGTCCCCTCTATTGATTCTGTGCCCATTGTTCGAGAGTTCCCTGAGGTTTTCCCTTCAGACCTGCTGGGTATGCCGTCCGATAGGGATATCAACTTTTGTATTAATCTTGCTCCGGGCACTCAGCCCATTTCTATTCCGCTGTATCGCATGGCCCCGTTAGAGTTGAAAAAGTTAAAGGAACAATTGCAGGATTTGCTTGAGAAGGGTTTCATTAGACCCAATGTTTCGCCTTGGGGTGCGTCGATGTTTTTTGTGAAGAAAAAGGATGGTTCGATGAGGATGTGCATTGATTACCGACAATTAAACAAGGTTACAATCAAGAATAAGTATCCACTACCGAGGATTGACTATTTGTTCGACCAGCTTCAGGGTGCCAAGGTATTTTCAAAGATAGACTTGAGATCTGGCTACCATCAGTTGAGGATTAAGGCATCCGATGTCCCTAAGACAGCTTTCCACACTCGGTACGGGCATTATAAGATCTTGGTTATGTCATTAGGGTTGACCAATGCCCCCGCAGCATTTATGGAGTTGATGAACCGAGTGTTTAGGCCGTATTTGGACTTATTCGTGATAGTCTTTATTGATGATATTCTGATATACTCCCGCAGTGAGGAGGAGCACGAGAAGCACCTCAGAGTGGTTCTTCAAACTCTAAAAGATAGTCAGTTATATGCTAAGTTCTCGAAGTGTCAGTTATGGTTGAGTTCAGTTGCATTCTTGGGTCACGTTATATCAGTAGAGGGTATTCAGGTGGACCCGAAGAAGATTGAGGCAGTCAAGAACTGGCCTCGACCAGCATCAGCTACAGAGATTCGGAGTTTCTTAGGGTTGGCAGGCTACTACCGTCGGTTTGTGGAAGGACTTTCATTTATTACAACCTCGATGACCAGGTTTACCTAGAAGGGTGCCCAGTTCAGATGGCCGAACGAGTGTGAGGTGAGATTTCAGAAGCTCAAGACATCTCTGACTACGGCACCGGTGTTGATCTTGCCCACAGGATCATGGCCTTATACAGTCTATTATGATTCTTCCTGTATTGGGCTTGGTGCAGTATTGATGCAGGACGACAGAGTCATTGCCTATACTTCGAGACAGTTGAATATCCACGAGAAGAATTTTCTGGTTCATGATCTAGAGTTGGCAGCCATTGTTCATGCATTGAAGATTTGGAGGCATTATCTGTACAGCGTGATGTGTGAGGTGTACAGTGATCACAAGAGTCTTCAGTACTTGCTCAAGCAAAAAGAGTTGAATTTGAGGCAGAGATGGTGGTGGGAGTTGTTGAACGATTATGATGTCACTGTCTTATATCACCCGGGGAAGGCCAATGTGGTGGTTGATGCTTTGAGTAGGAAGTCGGCCAGTATGGGCAGTCTTGCTTATACTCTGATCAGCCAGAGACCACTTGCTTTGGATGTTCAAGCCTTGGCCAATTGATTCATGAGGTTGGATATTTCTGAGCCTAGTCGAGTGTTAGCTTGCACGGTCGCTCGTTCTTCATTATTGGAGTGTATTCGTGATCGGGAGTTTGATGATCTTCGTTTGTGTGTCCTTAGAGACACGGTGCAGCATGGAGATGACAAGAAGGTGACCTAAGATGATGATGGAGTTTTGAGATTGCAGTGGCGAGTTTGTGTGCCCAATGTTGATAGGATTCGAGAGTTGATCTTAGCGGAGGCCCATAGTTCCCGGTACTCTATTCATCCGGGCGCCGCGAAGATGTATCAGGATTTGCGGCAGCATTATTGGTGGCGTAGAATGAATAAAGACATTGTTGCATATGTGGCTCGATGTTTGAACTGTCAGCAAGTTAAGTTTAAGCATCAGAGGCCTGGTGGATTGTTTCAGAGGATTGAGCTTCCCGAGTGGAAGTGGGAGAGGATTACCATGGATTTCGTTACTTGACTTCTGTTGACTCAGAAGAAGTTCGACGCAGTTTGGGTCATTGTTGATAGGCTGACCAAGTTAGCACATTTTGTTCCTGTGGCAGTCTCCTATTCGTCCGAGAGGTTAGCTGAGATCTACATCCGGGAGATTGTTCGCCTTCATGGTGTGCCGGTATCTATCATTTCGGACCGGGGTACGCAGTTTACCTCGTGCTTCTGGAGAGCAGTTCAGCGAGAATTGGGAACCCAACTGGAGTTGAGTATAACATTTCATCCCAGACGGACGACCAGTTCGAGCAGACTATTTAGATTCTAGAGGATATGCTCCGAGCCCGTGTCATTGATTTTGGAGGCTCTTGGGACCAGTTTTTGCCTTTAGTAGAGTTTGCCTACAACAACAGCTACCAGTCGAGTATTCAGATTACCCCTTATGAGGCATTGTATGGTAGGCGATGTCGATCTCCAGTTGGATGGTTTGAGCCGGGAGATGGAGAGGCTCGGTTATTAGGTACGGATCTGGTTCAGGAGGCCTTGGACAAGGTCAGGATGATTTAGGATAGGCTTCATACGGCTCCGTCCAGGCAGAAGAGTTATGCAGATCGCAAGGTTCGAGATGTGGCTTTTATGGTTGCTGAGCAGGTATTGCTCCAAGTGTCTCCTATAAAGGGCGTGATGAGATTCGGGAAGAAGGGCAAGCTTAGCCCTAGGTTCATTGATCCATTTGAGATCCTCGATCTAGTGGGAGAGGTGGCTTATAGACTTGCATTATCGCCTAGCCTATCAACCGTGCATCCAGTATTTCATGTGTCCATGCTTTGGAAGTATCACGACAATCCATCCCACGTGTTAGATTTCAGTATTGTCCAGTTGGACAAGGATCTGTCTTATGAAGAGGAGTCAGTGGATATTCTAGTCCGGCAGGTTCGACAGTTGAGGTCGAAGAGTTTTTCTTCTATGCGTGTTCAGTGGAGAGGTCAGCCTCCTAAGGCATCGACCTAGGAGTCCGAGTCTGATATGTGAAGTCGTTATCCTCATCTATTTCACGACTCAGGTACTTCTTTCTTTTGTCCGTTCGAGGACGAACGGTTGTGTTAGAGGTGGAGAAT
This sequence comes from Nicotiana tabacum, assembly GCF_000715075.1. Lineage (NCBI taxonomy): Eukaryota > Viridiplantae > Streptophyta > Magnoliopsida > Solanales > Solanaceae > Nicotiana > Nicotiana tabacum. The sequence continues at coordinate 166,862 of NW_027438358.1, read as the reverse complement.
ATGACGACCCAAAGGGTCATCACCTGTTTCCTTATTCATTCTATGTCTTTGAGGCCTTGAAAACATCATTTAGGGTTGCCTCAATTTGCGTGCACAGTCCGGGCACGTGGCCGGAAAGCTTAAATATGAATTATGTGAGAAAACTGCTAAGTTTTGATATTAAAATGAATAAATTTGACTTCGGTCATCATTTTGGGTAAACGGACCTTGACCCGTGATTTGACGGTCCTGGAGGGTCCGTAGGAAAGTATGGGACTTGGGCGTATGCCCAGAATCGAATTCTGAGGTCCCAAGCCCGATAAATGAATTTTTGAGTAAAATTGTTTTCTGAAAATAATTAAGGAAATTGGAAATGAAATTTGATTAGAAGACTATGGTATCGGGCCCGTATTTTGGTTCTGGCACCCGGTACAAGTCTTATATATGATTTAAGATGTTTTTGTAAAGTTTGGTTGAAAACGGACGTCGTTTGATATGTTTCGGACTTAAAATGAAAATTTGATATTTTATGGAAATTTGGAAGAAATCATGAATTTTGAGGCTTAATTTGATGTATATGATGTTATTTTGGCGATTTGATCACACAGATTAGTCCGTAGGATTTTTGAGATTGTGTGTATGTTTGGTTTGGAGCCCTGAGGGCTCGGGTGAGTTTTGGATAGGCCTTGAGTGCATTTTGAACCTTTGAAAAATTGCTGGTATGATCAGACCTGCAGGCTTTGCATTTGCGAAGTCTGGCTCACAAAAGCGAGCTCGCAAATGCAAAAAACCTTCATGGTGCCTGGGATCGCAAATGCGATCTGTGTCTCTCAAATGCGAACATCGCAAATGTCATGAAAGTTCCGCAAATGCGAAGGTCCGGGATTCGGACAGGGTTCGGAAATGCGAACTTTTTCTCGCAATTACCATACCAGTAGGGTCGTGGTTCGCAATTGCGAACCCCAGTTCGCATTTCCCATATCTGCAACCTTCATATTTCATACTTAGTCGAATTTTTCACCATTTCTTCATTTTTTCAAAACCCAAACACACTTAGGCGATTTTCCAAGAACAAGACTTCTTCCAAATCATTTGTAAGTTGGTTTTTACTAATTTATTTCAATCTTTAACACCATTTAACATGTTTTTAACTTAAAATCAAAAATTTCCATGGGTGAAATTAGGTGTTTTGGGCAGAACTTAGGTTTTTCTAAAATTGGAGATTTGGACCTCAATTTGAGGTCCAATTTCAAAACATATCATGGATATGGATTCGTGGGGGAATGGGTAACCGGGTTTTGGTTCGAACCTCCGGTTTTGACCACATGGGCCCGGGGGCATTTTTGGACTTTTTGGGCAAAACTTTGGAAAATTCATTTTTATGCATTTAAATTGATTCATTTAGCATTTATTGATGTAATTAAGTAACTTGTGACTAGATTCGAGCGGATTTGTGGTGGAGTCAAGGAGTAAAGCCATAGTTTAGGCTTGAGTTGAATTCAAAGCATCGAGGTAAGTGTCCGGTCTAACTCTAGCTTGAGGGATTAGGAGTTGAGTCATGATTGCTACTTGTTTTGTGTCGAGTACGATGTATAGGCATGGTGACGAGTATCTATACGTTGTTATCTAACATGACCGTGAGTCTACAAATTGTGAATATCTTGATTCATGTTATATATTTCATGCCTTAGAGATGATTTCTAGTTGTCGTGAAACATTTGTGGAAAAGATTATGACTTTTGAACGTCGAAGAGCATTGTCTCAAGTTATTTGATGAATTGAGAAATTATATGAATTATTGTATCCTTTGGAGCAATGGCTCAAGTTATTTTATGAAATGAGAAAGTATAGGAATTGTTGTACCCTTTGGAGCATTGGCTCAAGTGGTGATGAGAGTGATGAGATGAAAGTGAAAGAAAGAGGAAAGATCATTAATTGTACCCTTGCCGGGTTGTTTTTGTATGTTGATTATCTCCCTTGCCGGGATGTGAAAGTTATTGATGTTGTTCCCTTGCCGGGATTTAACTTTTTACTTGTGTGCCCTTGCCGGGATTTCAATTATTGTTTGTTTACTCTCTTGCCCCCTTTTTTGTGATTGTTATTTGGGCGAGGATGAGTGTTAAAGCACGAAGGGTGATGCCGTGCATTGTTTGTTATTGTGAGGAAAGATAGTAAAGCACGAAGGGTGATGTCGTACCGCACGATATACCATCATGTGCCTATTATATTGATTTCATGGTGAGTAAAGAGTGTAAAGCACGAAGGGTGATGCCGTGCCGTACGATCTACCATTCTGTACCGATATTCATTGATTATATAGTGAGGAAAGAGAGTAAAAGCACAAAGGGTGATGTCGTGTACCTTATATGATTGATTTGGTGAGAACGAGGGTAAAAGTACGAAGGGTGATGCCGTGCACTGTTGATATTTTACTCTTGTTGTTATTCTAGTTGTACAGTTTCATTCCCTATTTGGTATTTCTATTTCTGAACTGTTATTTTCCTCACAGCATGTTCCCCTCCCTCTTTGACTGGTTGTTTTCTATATTTCTATTTTCGTCGCACATATATATATATATATGTATGTATGTATGTATTTAACTGCACAGGTTTGATTGGTAGTCTGGTCCTAGCCTCGTCACTACCTCGTCGGGGTTAGGCCAAGCACTTACCAACACATGGGGTCGGTTGTGCTGATGCTACACTCTGCACTTATGTGTAGATACCGGAGCACAATTCTGAGCATAGCAGTAGTCTGGGAGCGAGCCTTCGGTCCAGTGAGATACCGAGGTAGCCTTGCAGGCGTCCGCGGGCCTGCGTCTCCTCTATCTTTCATTCAGTCTATTATCTCTTGTATTCGGGACAAACAGTTACATTTTCTTTCAGACATTGTATTTAGTACATCTTAGTAGTTCGTGAGTTAGGTGACACCAGATTTTGGGTAGAGGCTTATATTGAACTTTCGCATTATTATTTCAGTTTTTCTTGAATTTAAGACTTCCGCTTGTCTGTTTAAATTCTGATGTTTCATGCTGTCATTGATAATTGTGGAAGAAGTAATTGGTTATTGAAAAATATAGTTAGAGGTTGTCTTGCCTAGCTCTCAATAGTAGGTGCCATCACGATCCCCGAAGGTTGGGAAATCCGGGTCGTGACAGTTCGTGTCCAAATTTTCAATAAAAGGTATCCAATAGCTTTTCCTTGAAGACAGTGTAAGAGTTTAACAGTTAAATTTTTTATCTAAATATTTTTGGGAGCTTGTTCAATGACAAATATATCAGGTGTAAATCTTCGAATCTTATATATTATGCAAGATAGAAGCTTTGATTAATGAAATAGACTGTGTGCATATTTTTAGAATTACTAATATTCTTAAAGATTTTTTATGTCTATTATATAGGGATAATTTTACGAAGAGTATTTATAAATATAGATATTATTGTTATAGGTAAAATACTGTTATATATAGGTAAAATATAACTTAAAAAATTGATTCTGATGAAAAAATTTGGCTTTTATAGTGAATGACTGCTATATAAGGATGATGTTATAGAAATGTCTTGGTTACCTCGAAATACGAGTAACAATTAAACTTGTAATATGGTTATAAAGTTACATAATCTAATTCAAGGTTAATTGATAAGTAGCTCAATAAATACAGGAATTAAATGATTTAAATGGATCAGACCCGTGTAGTTACAAGTTATTGACCCCGATCTGAATTAGACTCGAGATCAAATGCCAAGAACAGTAAGAGCAATGATTTCAGTATGAACAATAAGAAATATAAAGAGTCAAGAACTAATAAAAGGGTGTTTATATTTCTCAATAGAAGTGTAAGCAAGAACTCATGTATGATGATAATCATGTCCCCCATTTCAAATGAACATGATCCATCTTTATATAGTAGAGGAATCCTAAATAAGGTATGACTCTAATTTCTGAAGTAAAATACATGATTGATATCGTTAACCGTTAATGGTTCTACCAGTTCCAAGATTCTCGCCGGGATTAGTGGTCGATTGCGGATATCGCGTGATTCTGTTACTGTGGATTTGATTTAGCCTGATCTCGATCCCTTAGCCTTCATATTCTCTTAGCTCGAATTTTCTCCGATATCAGCTTACTCTCGAGATATACCCTTGCCGTAGAAGCGGGATCTTTAATTTATACCGTATACAAATAGTCCTCGCATTTCTTAGAATGAACTGATAAGAAATGATTTGAGCCTCGATTCTTCGATACCTTGACCATGACATCGTCCCCATGACGTAATCAATGGATGTGACCAAAACGTCCCGTCGGTTTGGTTCCTAAAAAAAATCAATACATGTCAGTCCTCGGTCGTCCATTAGTTACACCGAACCATTGTTTTAAACCTATAAATATCAGCTCCTTAACAGATTCAAACTTTACTTTGATTTGATCGCAAACCCTTGAGTTCATAAACCTTCTTGCTTCCCTCTCATCGTCGTTTACCACAACGCTATTGTTCCTAGCGGAGCCGCCAGTTCTACACCTTCTTTCTACTCCCTACTCATACGTAAATGGGCAAGACCTCTAAAACAGTACCGCAGAAGGAGAAAGCTCCATCTTCTTCTTCCCGGCCGGCTGGCGATAAAACGCAGGTAGAATCGGCCGTCCATGAATACGTGCATGGCCCCTGTGTCCTCAAAACTGATTTTAAGGTTGATAACCCTTCATCTGTGCCGATCCGATGCAAATATATGTCGGTGTAAATGTGTTCAATTACCAAGGTCCATGTCGAGGCCATGAAGAAGGACTGCAGTTGGGGTCCAGAAGTTGTGGTGCAAATTTCTACGCCTTAAGATAACATTACCACACACGTGAAGGGGTTCTTGAGTTTGTACACTTACCCTTTCACATTGGGTCCCGTTGACCTCGTGATCTTCAACTTCTGCAAGAGGTACGAGGTCACCCTCGGTCAGCTCCACCCCTCACTTTGCACATAGTGATCATGTTTCGCTTTTACTCTGACAAGGTCGGGGGGTTGGAGTTCACTTTGGACCACCATATGCGGTTATACAAGCCTCGACTTTATTGAGGGATAATCAGACTTAACTGTCGAGTGAGCAAAACCCTATTCTTGAATATCGACAAAGATAAAGATCGAGTTGGATGAGCCGATTCATACAGGTGAGGACTCGTGATATAATACCAGAAAGAAGATGTCATTTCCCTAGGAGTGGAGAGACAAACGTAAGTGATCTTTTATTCTTTTGGTTCTGTGTCTCTTTCGATCTTATCTAATATTTCTCTCCGATGTTGCAGCCAACTCTTGGATGCCCAAGGCGGTGCCTGATTTCGAAGACTGGATCCACAAACTTGCCTCCACCTCGACTCATGCAGAACGAGTGTGGAGGGATTTGGCTAAAGGAAAGTAGGAAGCCAAAAACCATGGTAAGGTCCCCTCTCACCTTTTCCAAAAGAATTACCCCTTTACTTATTTATTAATCTTCGGTTTATGTAGGTCTAGCCAAAGATTCCATTATGAGGATTTCGAGTAAAGGTGGTGAAGCCGAGTCCTTGGTTCCTAGGCCAGAAAAGGAAGAATACCTCTCAATCTGAAGTCTCCAAACCCAAACCTCGAAGGGTGAGGAGAAAACGAATCGGACTCTCGGCGGATGTGGTTCAAACGTTGAGGGACTAGGACGAGGAGGAGGAAGAATAAGGCTCCTCCGCGTTGGTATCTCACCCCAGAAAGGCTATCGTGGTTGCTTCACATTCTGAGTTGTCGCCTGCTACAACCGAGCGTCACATTGAGAAGGCTTCGAAGAAAAGTTCGGGGGTGAACCCCAAGTCTCCCGAGGTCGAAACGGTGTCTCGACCTTTAACTTCTACACAGGGAAGTAGGACTTTGCATAGATCGAATCGGATCAGATCGGATTTAGCATATTTTGGATTCGAATTTTGGATTTCAGATTCTAGAAAATGCAATTCGGATCTTATCTGAATTATATCGGATTGGATCAGATTTTAAAATTTGGATCGGATTGGATTTCAGATCGTATTATTATGCCTCAAAGTTGCAAACTAATATGTATATTTTCTTTGTAAAAGAGGCAATACGTAGAAAACTCATGTTTATGCAATTATGAGAGTACTATGGTGTCAATATAGCTAAATCCAGTAATTGTAGATGTAATAACTTGGAGGAAGACGTAAAGGAAGCACTGAGTATTCGAAATTAAAGTGTAGTATTTATACATTGCCTAATAATTTTGGATTTTGGATCGGATCAGATTAAAATATACCAATCTGAATCCGATCCGAAATTCAAAATTTTAATAAACACAATTCGAAATCCGAAGTTTTAATAAACACAATCCGAAATCCGATCCAATCCAAAATCCAGAATCTGAAATTGAATGGATCGGTTCAGATTTTGGATATCCGATCTCAATGAATAGCCCTACCAAGTGGGGACAGTTCTAAAACCAGGAGTATCAGATAGAGCGCTCTGAGCAATTCGCTCGGGGCCATGACAATAGGTCAAATGCCTCCAATGTCGGTTTTCTCCGAAGAGGTAATAATGGATGCCCAAGGCTGAAGACCCCCGAGATTGGTGGAGGCTCTAGCACTGGCGATCCTTTTCTGGATTGCTTTGTGGGGGTCAATGATGCCTCCGATATTACTGATGCTTCGGTCCTCATGGTAGAAGCTCGGCTTCTTTTTTCCAAGGTAAGTGATTGTTGTTTTTTGGTCATTTTCTTCATTTTTTTCTAAGGTTATATTTTATAACTTGTGTTCTTCTTCCTCGTATAGGCTTCCGCCAAATTTCGAGCTGACCTTAATTAGTGCGAAGCCAATCTCCAAAGGGTCTCGGAAGAGAGGAATGCTTTGAAGATTCTTTGTGGTAAAAATGACGATGTCATAAAGGATCTTCAAGTGGACCTAGACAAGGCTTGTGAAGATGAAACTGAGTTGGACAAGCAAGTAACCACATTATTGATAGAGTATGGGGTCGAATTCACTGTGGAAGCTTACCGTTTGAAATCTCAGTTGCAGCAGAAGGTAGAGAAGATCGGTCTTCTTCGGGCAGAGGTCGATTAGGTTAAGACCGACTACGATAGGTGGAAAGCTAGCATGGACCGCCTTGCTGTCGAAAAATGCATCTTTGGCCAGGTAATCTTTGGCGGAGGTCCAGTTTCAAGACCTCAGAGAAAACGTTTTGCTCAGGCCAAAATGGTCGAAGAGCTCAAAGTTGGGCTTGGCGAGGCCAAGGATGAGATCGAAAAGACTAAATCCAAGGCGGACAAATCCATAGAACAGTACCGAGCAGATGCCGTAGCTATTCTAACCCAGATGAGGGAGACTTCCAATCTAGAGCAGTGGTGTAGTGACCTATCTAAGTGCAAATCCCAGAGGGAAACCCTCGAGGATATTCATGCTCGAGGTGTTGACCTTTCCGAAGAGATTGCTCGAGGAAAGGAGCTTGAAACCGAGTCCATACAACTCGTCTCTACCGATGATGATGATGGCTGGTCCGATGGCAGAGAAATGGTGGTGAGGTCGTTGTAGAAGATGCCTCCGAAGATACCGCCGGTATCGAGGGGACTAGCCCCGATCATAAATAGGTCATAACTTATTTTTTCTTTTTTCTTTTGTAAGGCCATGGCTGGCCCTTTTGTACATATATTTTTGGATATAATGCCTTTGTATATTTAATTGTCTTCGTTGAAAAGTTCTCATTGTTTTAGTTCAACTTGTGATCAAAATAAAACCTTAGGTGTTTTGTTTTTCTGAGGGCAAGTCCCCGAGTTACGAAGGTGAGTTCTCGAGTCCAAAACTCATTTGAGAACTCGTCTCGGGGATGGCTTGTCTTGAACTGGCAGGTGGGTTATCTCAAATAACCAAGCTCGAATAGTTTTAATAGGATATGGCAGACCCTTAAGTTTTTATCAATGATTGTTATGCTTTCGAGCTCACCGTTATACCTTTTATGTGAATCTTCGAGCTATAGTTAGTCGTTTGTTTTAAACTCGTAATTACTAAACCCTTAGATTCGATTGAGCGAGAAAGAGGTCTCAAACTATAATTGTATCGGCTCTTAGGCTTATTAGATCGGCACTTAGGCTCTTTTAGGTCGGCCCTTAGGCTCATTGAGCCAGCTAGGCCTCTAAAAAAGAACAACAACAACAACATACCCAGTAAAATCCCGCTAGTGGGGTCTGGGAAGAGTAGAGTGTACGCAGACCTTACCCCTATCCCGAAAAGGGCAGAGAGGCTGTTTCCAGAGACTCTCAGCTCAATAGGAGAGACAATAATAACATAAAAGAAATAAGAGAAAAGACATGTAATAACAAAAGATACCAGAAAGAAAATAACCACAACAAATAAGTAAAAGGACAATAACACAAAACTATGCAAAACAATAATGTGAATACAACAAAGACCGCTAACAAACCTAAACAAATCTCTATCAGACCACCCAGTACAAAGAGGGAAGAACTCTCAACTATCTCATAGCCTACCACCCTAATGCTCGAACTCCACATGTTCCTATCAAGAGCCATGTCCTCAGAAATCTGAAGTCGCGCCATATCCTACCTGATCACCTCGCCCCAATAATTCTTAGGTTGTCCCCTGCCTCTTCTCAGACCTGCCAAAGTCAACCGCTCACACCTCCTAACTGGTGCATCTAGGCTTCTCCTCCGCACGTGTCCGAACCATCTAAGTCGCGCTTCCCACATCTTGTCGTCCACGGGAGCCACGCCCACCCTCTCCCGAATATCTTCATTTCGAATCTTATCCAGCCTAGTATGCCCATACATCCATCTCAACATCCTCATTTATGCTACTTTCATCTTTTGGATATGTGAATTCTTGACTGGACAACACTTAGCTCCATACAACATGGCCGGTCGAACCACTGCTTTATACAACTTACCTTTGAGTTTCAGTGGCACATTCTTGTCACACGGGACTCCAGACTCTAACCTCTATTTCATCCACTCAACTCCAATACGGTGCGTAACATCCCCATTGATTTCCCCATCTCCCTGGATAATTGACCCTAAGTACTTAAAACTTTCTCTCTTGGGGATGACCTGTGAGTCAAGCCTGACTTCCACATCTGCTTCCCCCGTCATGTCGCTGAACTTACATTCCATATATTCTGTCTTGTCCTACTTTAAAAAAGACAATAATTTTTTCCCATTTTCGGCTAAAAGACTTAGTGAAAATTTTTCTATGCCTTAGCATGTGTTTTTCGTATCTGTTGGGTTTTTCGAGGGTTCAACGATTGGAACCCAATTTTTCCTTAACTCATTTGTGTTAAGATAATTTAATTCCTCTTGACGCTTTTTTGAAAGCTGATATTATCGAAGCCTTTAAACTATTCGAGTGTTGATTTTATCGAAGCCCTTTTTTATTTGATTTACTGAGGGTAACATTATTTAACATGTTTTCAAAGTATTTGAAGGCCTTTAATTTATGGCGGAAGTCGGACGTTGATACCTAGGGATTTTGATGCATTTTGTACTCTTTCTTCCTTATGTTTTGATTATTTGAAGGCCTTTAAGTATTTGAATGCCTTTAAGTTGTGCTTGATTGCAGGTTTGATCGACAAAGTGACGAGATGTCAAAGATCAGCTCAAAAGGAGTGAAATCTGTACAAGTACAAAAGACAAGGCAAACTCAGGAAAATAGGCCTAGTGCGGACGCAGTACACATTGTGTCGTCCGCACTAGGTAGATTCAGAGAATGGCAAAACCAAGCTTCAAGCAACGGGGCTACAGTACAAATTGTGCGGTCCGCGGTGAAGGCTTCGCGGCCGTACTACCATTATGTGTGGTCCACGGTCATGATTGTGCGGACCGCGCTAGTTGCCTCCGTGGCCGCGGCCCATTCTACGCGGTCCGCGGAGCCTGAGTTCAGCAAGACAAGAATTCAAGTCCAAGAGCCTAGTGCGGCTGCGGTCCCTTTTGTCCGGCCTATACTGACCCCACAGGGGCATTTTAGTCCAGTTTTTTTAGCTTAATATAAATAGAACATTTTGCCATTTTAGGGCATCAGTTAATTCTAGAACATAGTTGCGGTCGTGGGAACTTCATCTGTAGCCATTTTTGGAATTTTAACATAGTTTTAGCAATTGAATCATTGTATTTACTTTAGTATTTAATTAGTATGTCTTCTTCTTCATCTATTTCTCTAGTTTTATCTTCAAGCATGAGTAGTTAAACCCATTAGCTAGGGTTGTGGCTCAACCCTAATGTGGGTAATTGATGGGTATTGTGATTTAGGGCTAGATTGACTATGAGTGTTTGTTATTTGGGTCAATTTTATGGTTTAATTTATGAATTGGTGGTTGCAAACACTGGTTTGTGCTAAGTTGACTTGGCTCTTCTTGAGAAAGAGAGCCTAAGTCTCCAAAATTGACCCAACAAGGAATTGGGATGGACTCAAGAGAATTGATAGTCCCAATTAAAGGGTTAAACCTCGAGAGAGTAATTACCCGACTTGACCCCTAGTTGTTTGAGCTAATTTTCCTACCCATTTGGTCTCGAGAGAGTCAATTGGCCAAAATCACTCTCTCTACCGAGAGGTGTGAGAGTGGGTAGAATTGTGCAATGGTTATACATATTTCCCCAATCATGTCAATCGTGCCTTAGAAGAAACTACCCGTCGATTGTCAACCTAGGTGTAAGTCACTACCCTAGTTCCCCTTTACCCATTAGATACAACCTTTAGCAATTATCTCTAGCATAATCTAGTTTCAATTCGTAGTTCGACAATAGTAGTTTATAATTGAAATTCCAAAAATGTATGGAAGTGATATTTGGAACAATCACACAACTTTATTCTAGACAAATACCCAGCTCCAATTTCTAGCTCTCTGAGGAATTTGATCCCGTCCCTCATATCGGGTAAAAGCTATTGCGACCCACTCTCGCTACTCTTTAGTGGTACAGATTTGGTAGCGATGAGATGACTCCGAGCCGCATCATTTCGGTCGTAGCCTTTATATGACTGTAGTCTTTAATATGGTTGTAGCCTTCAAGTACATCTCTTGGACTTCTTTCCCGATAACATTTCAAACTTGTTCGATGTGTTAGTCCCCGAGTGCGATGGCATTGGCCCGTTTATCGAGGGGTACCACTTTGAGGTCTTATGATTTTAAACTTAGATAGCTCGATTAGGTAGTCCTAAAATATTTGAGGTATGGTTTCACTTGGCCCTTGGGCCATTTTTCATAAGTGTCAGTTTTGCACAATAGATCATAAGTACATGATTTGTATAATAGAAATTCCACACGGGATGTTTGAGAAAAAAGAGAGTGCGTCTTTGTATTATTCATACATGTGTACATGTCTTGTTGTCGGGACTCGTCTAATCTACATGGACACGGTTCACTCGACCTTTTGGCCCATTATAAAATTCTTCCTATCGAAACCCATTCACATAACATCCAGGGGTGATGCCCCCCGGTATTTGAGGTTGATTGCAAAGAAGCATTGGATACTATTAAATTATCCCCAGGTAGCACATAGTTTTTGCCTCTTTAAAAACCTTGCCGGAAAAACCCATTGGGAATAAAAACCAGCCTTAAGGAAAAAGAGTGCAACGCGTACTTTAAAACCTGAGGTTTCAATTTCTCGAACCGGATACCTGCAATAAGTTAGCTTCGAATATCTAAGTAAATGAAAAAGGAGAAAACCATACCTTAGCAATAGTACCTCTTGAGGAGTGATATGTTGCAATTATTCGACAATGGCTCGCCGTCCACTCTTCCGAGCTTGTAAGATCCTTTCCCGACTATGTCGAGGATTTGATATGGTCCTTCCTAGTTAGGACCAAGTTTCCCTTAATTAGGATCTCAAGTATTGATGGTGATTTTCCTTAAGACCAAGTACCCGACTTTGAAGTGTCAAATATTTGTTTTTTTTTGTTGCAATACCTCTCGTTTCGTTGCTTTTGTGCGGCCATTCAAACGAGTGATGCTTCTCGTCTTTCATCTAATAACTCGTGGCTATTATTTATTGCCTCGTGGTTTGATTCTTCCATTGTATGTCAAAACCTGGCGCTAGGCTCTCTAACCTTGACTGATATTAAGGATTTGGAGCAATAGACTAAAGAAAATGGATTTTCTCCGGTACTGGACTTCGATGTTATCCGATATGCCCGTAGAACCTCGGGAAATATTTATCTCCACTTCCCTTTGGCTTCGTTTAGCCTTTTATTCAAGTTTTGGATGATAGTTTTATTTGTTGATTCGGCCTGTCTGTTTCCACTAGGGTGATGCGGCGTCGATAGTATCCTCTTTATTTTGTGATTTTCGAGTAATTTCGTTACCTTACTACCGTTGAATTGTTTGCCATTATCACATGCTATCTCTGCAGGTATCCCAAATCGACATGCAATTTGATCCTATATAAAGTCGATCGCTTCTTTCTCTCTGATTTTCTCGAAGGCATGTGCCTCAACCCATTTAGAGAAATAGTCAGTCAAAAATAGTATGAATTTAACTTTACCTAGGGCCGATGGCAAAGAATCGACGATGTCCATTTCCTATTTTATGAATGGCCATGGCGATAGGACCGAGTGAAGCTGTTCACCAGGCTGGTGAATCATTGGCGCAAACCTTTGACATTTCTTGCATCTTCGAACAAACTCCTTAGAGTCTTTATCCATGCTATCCCAATAGTACCCTGCTCTGATGACCTTTTGAACTAGTGACTCGGTGCCAGAATGGTTTCCACAAGTGCTTCCGTGGATTTCTCGCAAAACATAGTCAGTATCCCCCGGCCCCAAGCATACTGCCAATGGACCATCGAACGTTCTTATGTATAACGTTCCATCTTCATCTAATGTGAACCGAGCTACTTTAGTTCGTAAGATCCTCGATTCCTTGGGATCCGACGGTAGTTTCCCATTTTCAAGTATTTGACATACTTGTTTCTCCAATCCCAGGTAAAGCTTGTGGAATTGATTTCGGTGTGTCCTTCCTCGAATACAGACCTAGAGAGTTGGACGACAGCCCCCGAGCCAATTTCATCTTTGTCGACCGACGACCCTAAGTGTCGCGCCCCTTTTTCCTCCCTCCCCTTTTATGGGGAAGAAAGTCCGGGTTTCGACATTTATAGGGGTAATAACTCATTTTCCTTTTGGGAATTGAGTATTTTGAAGAGTCTCCACCTAACAAATTATGGTGCGTTAGGGCACCTAGAGCGATTAACTCTTGGATTGGTTTCAATTACCAGAGATTTAGGGTAAGGGCTTGAAATAACCTTGAGGGGAAGGTGTTAGGCACCCCTCTTGGTCAACAACTGTGGGTCCTGGCCGAACTTATATTCATAAATTAGTCCATATAAATATAAGTAGTTGAAACAAATAATTACAAGTAAAGCACATTGGATGTTGTATAACTCAAATAATAAGACAAAGATTTTGAACAAGTTGTGTACATATAGAAAAGTAAAGCAAAAGGATTTTTTTGAAGGGAGGGATCCTAGGTTGGTTAGCCTACAGGATCACCCCACGCAATACCCGGTAAACACTCATCAATGAGGGGCTACACGTGACATTAGCACGTAGTCATCACATCCCATTCTACCCAAGTCCCTCCCCTTGGTCATAGCCTAAAGCGTTCTAGTAACCTTGACAATGCCTATGCGTGCACTACTCGTCCCTTCCTTGTGGCCCTGGAGGTATTTTAGGACCTCTAAATATGGGAAGTTCTAGACGACCCCTAAGGTGCTTAAAAAGGAGAAAATTCTACGCGACTGGCAAGAACACATAGGACCTAAAAGCTAAATACAGAAAGAGATAGTTAAAAGGACCAGGTTTACCTCCACAAGTAATACACATAGGCAGCACATCTCAAACATAAACAAGATCAGTGTTTATTTAGGGAAAAGGCCTAAACTGGACGTCTAAGTGGATATCAATGCATAGAAGCATGCAACCTTATTTTTATAAACTCGATACTAATGCCTTAATCAGTTTGCCTACTGATTTTAACCTGTTAAATCTTAGTAGAAATACGGTTTCAGGGTTGCAGAATTTAAAAATCACATTATTGGCTTGCCTAAAAGCAGAACAATGACGTCCTAAAACATGATAGCTACGTTTGATATAGTAAAACAGCAAGCAGATTTTAAAACGGGCTCTTGAATTCCTATAGGAATGCTTTCTAATAATAAATTAGGGCAGTTCTTGAAAGGACTCATTTAAGGAAAGCAAACCACTTATTTCGAAGTAAACAAACATGAATTGGACTGTCTTATTTAAACTAAACTGATTTTAGATCTATAGGCAGAATTTCTGATGTTGTTCACTATGAGCATGATATCTAGTTGTTTAGAAACTTATAGGCATGATTTCTAGTGAAAATAAATGTAAATACCCATTGGAACAAAAACTTGAACTTGATCACATGCTTAAGTATGGTATCTACTTGTGGAGTTGATTGTAAAACCTATAGGCATGATTTCTAGCATGGTGACGCAAACATAACAAATATATAAAATTCTATAGGCATGATTTCTAACATGGTAGGGCAGACATGACAAATATAAGATCCTATAGTCATGGTCTACCCATATTACCCCATAAATATGTAAATACCCACCCCTTTTTCACTAATCACCCCAATATTCGTTTATAAATTATTACAAACCAAATGAATGAATTACATAGATAAATAAAAAGAAAGAGTTACACTATAGGGAGCCTGAAGCAGGACCAAGTGATTTCCCAAACCTCCAATAGCCTCAAATTCCAATTTCATAGACAATATCATTGTCTAGATGCGCCAGAGTTCCCTAAGGATATCAAGGATCCCGAGCAGTGCTCACACCTAGACTTTATAATCAAATTAAGTAAGTGCAATGTGGAAGGGCCAGCCTTAGTATGCCAGAGTTCAGAGGGATCCCAGAAGGATCCCAAAGTAGTACACATACTGGAGGGGGCAGAACCTAGAGACTTGGGAGTATAATGAGAGTGCTTGACATAGTTTGAAATGGTTTTAGTAGGAAAACAGTGTGAAAGATACTTAGTTGAAATAGTTTTGTAAATAAGAGGGTTGTCTAAAGAGGTAATACAAGGCTAGCTTAATTAGATGAAGCAAAGAGATTAATTACATGTTGAACAGCAAAACCATAGGTAGAAACAAATCAGGAAACTGTTGAACTGAAGTAGTAAAAGAAACATATTGTTTTGGGGGCTTGAATTGAAATCAGAGCATACCAGTATAGAGATAGTAAACACAAGATGAAGAATAGGAGAGCCAATAATTAGCCTTGGCTTACAGCCGGCTAATTCAGAATGGTAGCAAGTAACAAAGAAAGAAAGCAAAAAGCTTTAAGTGTGAGTAGAGTTTTTTGAACCAATGTGTTTGTGTCTGTGTTAATGAAAGAGCAGGGTGTTTATATTTTGAAAATAGGTAGAAAATAAGGCAAGAATCAAAGTTCAACAATAATTATAGAACCATGTACTAATCAGAATCAAATCAATGTAAGTACCTCCCTTCAATTAAGAAGTTGAATAACAAATAAGGAAATAAATCAATGTACGATCAATAAGGAAAGATTTAAAATACGGTAAGTATATGGTAAACAATTAGGTCTAAGTTCAGAAAAACTCTAATTAAGGAGATAGTCAGTAAGAATCAAGTACCAATGCAGACAAGGTAAGCAAATCAATCAAATTAAATAAAAAAGGTAGGAATCGAAGGTTTAAAAGAAGGTCTTCCAATCAAACCAATAAACGGGGGATACAGAATCAATCAAACAGAAAGACATGAGTCAGTATATAGCATATAAATAAAGTAAGACATGGATAGTAAAAGGTCGACATTCAACTCTAGCAAACATGAAAGGTTAAACAGTGCTGATAGAAAAAGGCAAGTATTGAATAGTTAAGATGAACACAAGCACATAGAATTGATGTAAGTTAGGCTAAGAAACTAGTATAAACATATTCGAGGCTAGATAGTCATAGAAACTCAAACAAGAACTGGTCAATCAGAAAAACCAAATGAAGAACCCTAAAATTAGGGCTTTCAATATAGATGAGTTGAAGATGTAGTAAAATCATAGAATTGATTAAAATATGCAATAAATAGAAGTTTAAACACAAAGAATCAGTGAAACAAGATTTTTAAAAGGAAGTTCCGAAAACCCTAGTTTTAGAAGGAGGTGAAAAACACTTAAAAATCAATTGTTTATGTAAAGAATCTCAAGGACAGGAAGGTGACAAACCCCAGATGCAAGTCGACATGGCCCTGAGCCCTTGAAGACCTTAGAGAAGGTAGGCATGGCATGAGAGAAGTCATTGGAGGCTTAGGAAACTATGAGAGGTCACCGGAGATGACCGGAGATGGGAGGTCGACAATTGAAGGGCTAGGGTTAGGTTGAGAGTGTACTGAGAGTATAAAGGATTTTAGGGCGGCGGTATGTGGAAAATGATTAGGGTTAGGAGTTGTTTAGAATTAAAAAAAGGGAAAGAATCAACAGGGTCGTTGATCTTTTAAATCAACGGCCAAGATCTGATGGGTTCTGGGTCGGGTAGGTGCATTTAAGGTCTGGGTCGGGTGGTTTAATATGAAATTGGGCTGGGGAATTGGGTTTAATTAGGCTAAAATTGAAATTCAATTTGGCTAAGTTTTAAATAGACAATTTAACTTAACATTTTAAAAATATAGAAGATCATTTTATGCATATAAAACATAAATGTACATTAATAAGGCTAATATTGTAATTATATGCAAATTAACTTTAAAATGCAAAATGCAATTATAAAAATATACTAAAAATATTTTAACAATATTATGAATATAAAATTTAGATGATTAAATTAACATAACAATAATTTTAGGGATAATTATTGGAAATTTTATAAGTGAAAAAGGAAGAAATAAATCAATTTAAAACCTTTTAAATTATAGAAAAATTATAAAGAACTTGTGCATGCTTACTATTACGCAACGCCTTCCTGATGTTCTTTTGCAGGGGCAACATAAGGCTAAGCAACCGATGTCAGTGCGGTTGTTGTCCGCCAATGAGGTCCACTCCACACGCTAGACTAGATTGTCAGTGCCGTGCGGGAAAACCAATGTCACGAGCAATTGCGGAAACTGAGAGAGAATTGGGTTTTGAATGATGATGATTTTATTGATGACTGAAATGCTGATTACAAAAGATGCGGTGTCGAGGGGGAGAGACACCAGAAAATTGCTTGCTTGAAAATGTTTGATTGTTTGGTCCCCCTTAGTAATGCTTAAAAAAAAATAAACCAACATTACATGACTAGTCCTAATAAAGCTGTAGAAGCACACTGAATGAAAATGATGTAAACTAGCCTATAATTACAATGAAAAGGACTTTGTTTATTACAAGGTAGAACTAAGTCCGATGGCAGCAACTTTGTCTTGCGGTTCAGGGTCTGCGCGTGCGTTGCTGTGGGCGCGCGCGACACTTGCTGTATTGACCTGAGGCTGGGCGCTAGTGCTTGGCATCAGGGTCTGTGCACGAGGCACTGCTGGAATGGGCCTGCAGCTGGGCGCTGGCGAGGCATCAGGATCTGTGCACGCGGCATTGTCAGGGCGCGTGGGGTTGTTGTCATTGGCCAGCCCTTGGGCGCTGGCGAGAGGCATCGGTGGGGCGATAGAGGCGCATGCACGCTTGTCACTTGGCGTAGCCAAGACCACGGGGCCGACTATGGCGCTAGGCATTGCGAGGCTTTCTAGGCCGCTATGGGGCACGACCAAGGGGTCATGGGGCGTGTCTGGAAAGCAGCCCATGACATATTCCCCCACCTGAGTTGGCACTGTCCTCGGAGCCTTATGATGATGATGATGATGATGATGATGCTTCTGGTGGTTGTTGGATGGGAGGTATGCGCCCCTATGTTCTGTGAGCTTGCTGTTGTAGCGACGCAATGATTTCATGCGACTGACATGGAAGACTGGATGGATCTTCCACCAGGATGGAGTTTTCACCTGGTATGTGGACTTCCCAATGCGTTTTTCGATGGGCAGGGGCCCGATGTATTTTTGTTGCAGGTGAGGGTCATGGGTCCTCTCTGCAAACAAGTATCACTTTAGGATGCATAGAATTACTTTGTCCCCTGTTTGATGTTGGGCAAAGCAAAGATTTTGTTCGGTGAATCTTTTTGACCGCTCTTGGGCTGTTACGAGATAGCTCCGCACTATCCCCATGTTTCGCTCGAGAAGTTGGCAGCTCGAGGAGATTTTGGCATGGTTGATGTTGATGCATTCACCGTTTGTGGGAGAAGCGGTTGCTGTCCGGTAACAATTTCAAAAGGGCTTTTGTTTGTATGATGGCTCCTTTGAGAATTGAAACACAGTTGAGCAACATCCAGGAGCTTCACCCAATGCTTCTGTGATCCGGTTGCAAAGTTGCAGAGATATTCTTCCAGCATGTCATCGAAGCGGTGTGTCTGGCCATCCGATGGTTGATGGATGTCTGAGTTGTGATTCAATGTTGACCCAAAGCACCTGAAGAGATGGGTCCAAAAGTTGCTAGTGAAGCATGAGTCATCCTACTAACAATGTCTTTGGGTAGGCCCCAATGTTTGACAATGTGCGAGAAGAAGAGTCAAGCTGTATCTTCTGCTGATGCGTTTTGCGGGGCTGCTATGAAGGTTGCATAGATTGACTAGTATTCGGTGCGAGAAGGGATGGTATTATACACCTTATCATGTCTATGACTGGTATTCGGTATTTTGAAGTGGTGAGCTATTTAGCTCTATGTATATCTCCTTATGTGAGTTCTACGTGTGGATCGGGTGGAACGCTGCCATGGGTATGTTATTTGGGTCAGGTGGCACGCCTCCATGGTTTTATTGTGTGGATCGGGTGGCACATCGCCATGGTTATGCTGTTATTCGGATCGGGTTGTGCGCCGCAACAGTACGATGTTTAGTACAATCCCCCCATATTACTTTTATGTGTTTTGTCTCTTATTTTTCCTAGAATTCTAGTTCTAGCTGTGAGCCCGCGTCGCATATATGATTCGCGAGCGGGGTAATTAGATCTCCTTTTCAGAGTTAGGCTTCCTTTTTGTATCGTATTCTGAGTGGTAGCCTATTGGCACATTGTGGCATCATATGGGACTTTTGATCATGTCCGGGATGGCTTATTGCCTGAGCATTTCGTACTGGATGAAACGAGATTATTGGATTTAGGATCAGTGCAATCTGATGATATGAAGTATATTAAGGAGCTAAGACCATTAGATGGTTCTTGATGGGGGTAATGGAACTTGTCAGGAGTATAGATCCAATGGGTTGTTGATTCAACAGTTGGTTATGAATTTCGGCACATCTCTTCAGTCGTATCGGTGTCGAAAAAGTTGGAGCAAGACCTATGTAGGTCATGAGGTGCAATGAGAGCACCAACTATGTGGAATTTCGACTGTTATATTTAAAGAATGTTATTGTGGTCCTATGAGTAAAGTGACGCAAAGTGCAAATTCAGCAAAGTTATGTAGTCATGTTTGGGTACAGCGTGTATTGATTGTTATGATGATCTTATGTTGGGAACAAGCTTGGCAGGAAATTCCGGATGTTCCAATTGGGCCTTGAAGCTTATTTGCTTGAATAAAAGAGTGTATCTGTAGAATTATCGAGCTAATGGGCTCAACTGAGTTGTGGTAGCACGGGATGGTGCATGAGGTGTTAAACAAGTGATTTCAGACTACTTCAGCATAGTTCTCAGCACGTTCGAGGACGAACGTATGTTTAAGTGGGGGAGATTGTAATGACTTGACCGGTCGTTTTGAGCTCCAGCGCGTCATTCAGCAGTCTGAGGCCATGAGCAGCTTCATTTCAGGTATACTGACTTGTGCGTACGGTCAGAATTGAAATTCAGGAAGATCGGAGTTGAATTTAAATGGGAATTCTCATTTTGGAAAGTTTAAAGTTGAAGAAATGAACTAGGATTGGAATTTTGAGTAAATGACCTCGGAATTGGGATCCGAAGGTTCCAGCAGGTTCGTATGATGATTTTGGACTTGGGCGTATGCCCGGATCGGGTTTTGGATAACCCGGGAGCATTTTGGCGCCTATTGTGGAAGTTAGCATTTTAGAAGAAATTTCATCAGTTTGGCTTGAAGTGCATTTCAGTGTTATTGATGTCCGTTTGGGATTCTGACATTGGTAATAGCTCCGTAGGGTGATTCTGGAGTTGGGAGCGCGATCGGAAGTGAATTCGGAGGTCCGTAGGTCATTTTGGAACCATTTGGCTAAAGATAGAAATTTGAAGGTTTTTGAGAAGTTTGGCCGGAAGGGGACTTTTTGATATCGGGGTCGGAATCCGATTCCGGAAGTTGGAGTAGGTCTGTAATGTCAAATATGACTTGTGTGCAAAATTTGAAGTCAATCGGACGTGATTTGATAGGTTTCGGAGTCGAAAGTTGAAGTTGGAAGTTTTAAAGTTCATCAAGTTTGGATTGGAGGTCGATTCATGTTTTTAGCATTGTTTGATGTGATTTGTGACCTCGAGAAAGTCCGTGAGGTGTTATGGGACTGGTTGGTATGTTTGGTTGGGGTCCCGGGGGCCTCGGGTGGATTCCAGGTGGTTAACGGATCAAATTTGGAAGTTGAAGAATAGCTGAAGGGGTCTTGTTGCTGGTATTTACGCTTTTGCGGAAATGGGACCGCAGAAGCAGACCCGCAGAAGTGGTAGAGGGAGCCGCAGAAGTGGAATTGGTCGAGGGCTCGTGGACCGCAGATGCGGTCAAAGTTCCGCAAAAGAGGGACCGCATCTGCGGAAGGTTGAACGCAAAAGTGGAAGGGAAGCCCAGGGTTAGAACCGCAGAAGCGGTAAGGAGACCGCACCTGTGGAACCGCATAAGCGGTCAGCGGACCGCAGGTGCGGAAATGACTGGGGCAGAAACATAATTTTAAGTCGTGAATTGGCTCATTTCTCTCACATTTTCTTGGCTTGGGGGCGATTTTTGAGAGCTTCAAGAAGAGGTTTTCACCATCAATGATAAGGTATGTTTAACCCCACCCATTATGAGTTAAATACATTAATTATGTATGGATTTTAGCATGTAAATGGGTAGAAATTTGAGGGTTAGAGGATAACCTAAAAAATTAGTATTTTGGATTTTTGACCACGATTTTGAGTGGGGAATTAAGAGAAAATTATATATTTGAGTTCCTAAGGTCATGGGTAAACTTTATCTTCGAGAAATTTCGGATTCCGGGCACATGGGCCCGAGGGCGTTTTGGTCAACTTTTCATTCGGGGTTAGGAATTGTTACAAATTGGATTATAATGAGTGAATTAGCATATATTAATGGATTTGTATGATCGTTGGCTAGTTTTGGAGCATGGTACGTTGGTGCAAGTCTTCGGAAGGATGTAGATTGCCGGTTACGGATCTTCGGAGCGAGGTGAGTCTCCTTTCTAATCCTGTAAGGGGAAAATTACCTTATAGGTGAGTTAAATTTATTATGTGCTCCTAATTGTGGGGGCTACGTACGCACGAGGTGACGAGAGTCCGTGCGTAGCTACTATTATGCTATTGTCCGGGTAGTTTAGGACCCAAAAGCATGCTATACTTGGAATGTTTTGAAATCTTATTGACATTCGAATTGTTAAAAATCCAATGAACTAGAAATGGATTTCGAAAAGGATTTAACTTCATTTCTTAAAAATTGTTAAAGGAGAATTGATTTTATTTGAATAAATATTTCCCGATAAGTCCTTATTTGACTGATTGAACATGTACTCTTATGTGTACCTGCGTCGCATGCATGATTCGCGAGCAGGGTATGTGTTTATTTTTGGAACGGGCCGATCACCTCGGTGAAATGGATGCATCTATGGTACGGGTCGATCGACCCTCGACAGTGCACACTTTACATTTCTGTTGGAGTGGGTCGTCGACCTCGGCATGATTTGCGCATGTTTGTGCTGTTGTCTTGAACTCATTTGAGTTGTTTTGTGCCACACTATGGCTCGAGATCATTTTATTAATAATAACAAGAAATCTAATGAAAATTTCCATGAAAGAATTATATATTTACTTGTTTCTCTATCTGGATTAGAAACATGTTTATAAAAATAAAACCACTCTTAATATATCTATTAAAGATAAATAGTCATTGGACTACTAGTGAGTGTCAGAGTTGACCATCTTGTCTCTACCCCTTCGGGATTAGGCGGAATACTCACTGGGTACACGTTATTTTTTGTACTCATACTATGCTTGTTGTGCATTTTGTTGCACAGGTATATGTGACTCCAATAGTCTTCTAGACATATCAGCGTAGATAATTCGGGGATTAGATGAGCTGCATCATTCGAGACGGCCGTAGCTAGGGTAGTCCCTTCCATTGTACTGTATTTACTTTCGTCCACTGTATTCTGGACGGATGTTGTATTCTATTTCTCTTATCAGTAGATGCTCATGCACTTGTGACTCCGGATTCTGGGATGGTTTGAAATATTGTATTAGTTGCTTAACTTTTAAATTTGATTTAAAATTATATTCTTTAAAATTTCTAAATCCTGAAGGAAAAATCATGTATTTTTAAAATGTTAAAACGAGATCTTGTTAAGTAATTTGGTTGGCTTGCCTGATAGCGGTGTCCGGCGCCACCGCGACCCTTAGTGGATTTTGGGTCGTGACAAAGGTCAGGGCCCTACTGAGACAAAAATATAATAATAAGGCTGACAACAGTATGAAATAAGCAGAAATGATGATATACAATTATGAATTAAATCGGATTACACAAACAGAAATTAATACACAGAAAATAAGATAACACAGAGTAAACAGCTCAATACCAGTACCAATAATAAGGATCTCCCAAGATACCGTCCTGTAGTCCATTTTATCAATCTGTACGAGGAGCTCTCGGGATACCGTCTCGTAGTCCACCGTATGAATATATTTGAAGGATCTCCCGGGATACCGTCCCGTAGTCCAACCATCAATGTGAATGGGAATCTACCGGGAATCTAACCCGTAATCCCAAAATAAACAAACAAGGGGGGAGCTACCGGAATCTCACATCCGTAGTCCCAATGTAAATACGCAACCAAGTTCAGAGAAATATTCAGAAATTGAAGCACAACAATACAATTTAACAAATAATTCTGGCCTTAAATGCTCCACGTAATTTCAATTAAGGCAAATTAAGCAAATAGGCAATTTGGATCAATTTAAACATGCTTTTCTATACTAGCACAGGCTATAATAGCAAGTAGAATAAAACAGATACGAAAGAAACTCACTTCAAGTAATTAAAGTAAAATTCAGGTTTTCAATAATTAGCTCAAGTACGCGCTCGTCACCTCACGTACAAGGCATTCAATTACCAAATATCATATCCTAAGGGACAAAGTCCCCCGAACAAGGTTAGACAAGCCACTTACCTCGAACAAGTGCAAGTCAACCTGAAACCACGCTCTTGCCACGAGTATCCGACTCCAAATGTCTCAAATCTATTCAATTAAATTGCATATTGTAAATAATAATTCAACTAATTTATTCTACAATTAAATTCTAAGCTAATACGCGAAATTATGTAAAATAACCAAAATGCCCCTCGGGTTCCATGTCTCGGAACCCGATAAAATTTATATTTTCAGGAACCTCGCACTCTCACGAGTCTAACCATACCAAAATTATACAATTCTCATATCATTTAAACCCTCAAATCAGTGATTCTATCCAAGAGGGTTTTCTACACTTTTCCAACAAAATTCTCAGATTAACGCCAAAACTCGTAATAGATTCAAGTTATACAACTAAAATTGAGTTAAGAACACTTACCCCGTTGTTCTCTATGAAAATCTGTCCAAAAATCGCCCTATCCGAGCTCCAAATCGCTAAAAATGAAAAATGGGAACGAAGTCCCATTTTGAGAACTTAACATTCTGCCCAGCTACAATATTTTTGCAATTCCCGACAAAACTTCGCAATTGTGAAGCTACAGTGTTTTTGCAATTTTCAGCAAATCCTTCGCATTTGCGAAGCTACAATGTTTTCTCGCAATTCCCAGCAAATCCTTCGCATTTGCGAAGCTACAGTATTTTTGCAATTCCCAGCAAATCCTTAGTATTTGCGAAGCTACAGTGTTTTCGCAATTTCCAGCAAATCCTTCGCATTTGCGAAGCTACAGTGTTTTCGCAATTCCCAGCAAAACTTCGCATCTGCGAAGCTACAGTGTCACACCAGAACCAGCAATATCAAACTTCTCCAAAATGATCCGAAACCACCCCGAAACTCACCCGAGGCCCCCGGGACCTCAACCAAAAATACCAACACATCCTAAAACATTATCCAAACTTGTTCCAATTATCAAAACACCTCGACTAACACTAAAATCATCGAATTACATCAAATTCAAGCCTAAGTTCTTTTAAAACTTCCAAAACACGCATTCGATAAAAAACCCAACCAAAACACGTTCGAATGACCTGAAAATTTGCACGCATATCCCAAATCACCTAACAAAGCTACAACAACTCTCGGAATTCCGTTCCAACCCTCGAATCAAAATCTCACCTCTCAACCGGAAATCACCAAAATACTAGCTTTCGGCATTTCTAGCCTAAATGAGCTACGAACTTCCAAAACACATTCTGGACACGCTCCCAACCCCGAAATCACCTAACTGAACCATCGGATTTCCGTTCCGAGGCCGTCTTCACACAGTTCCGATTACGGACCACTTTCCAACACCTAAGCTCTCATTTGGGGACTAAGTGTCCCAAAACACTCTGAATCCCAACACCGAACGTCCCGGCAAACCAAAATAGTAAAAATGGACTTAGGGGAAGCAGTTAATGGGGGAACAGGGTGTAAATTCTAAAAACGACCGGCCGAGTCGTTACATATTTAGTTCAAATTTTTTAATTGAAACTATTTTGATTCAATTAAAACATGATATTAATATTATTTATATGATGAAAAATATAGTTTATCAATATTTTTTTATTATTGACGCAACAAACACGTGCAACGCACGTACACTAAAACTAGTTATCTTAAAAGTATGAAGCTCCTGCAAATACTATTTGTCTATTTTATCCTACAAAAATAGATTTTATATTGAATATATTTGTAAGTTAGTCCTTTTTCCTAATATTTAGGATTTTAAGATCAACAAAATTTTAATTTTAATTATTTTTTATTTGAAATATGTAGAAACTCATAATATTTAGGAATTTAAATAACACTAATTGTAAGGTCAATTATTATATAATATGCCATATCTGTTTTCATATAAGCAAAGTTTAATCTAAAGTAAATCTTTATGCATTATGGAATTTTTATATTTAGAAGATATACTTTACATTTAGTTATTTTATTCAAGTGTATATTGTTTTTATTTTATTCAAGTTAAGGAATGCTAGGACGATTGTATAAATTGAGCTTAAAGTCAAAATAACCAAATTACGGTTGTCTTTGAAGTCCTGATTATTAATGTTTCAAAATAACTATTCTCCAGAAACAAAATATTTTCCAATAAATTGCGCTCCACATGCAAAGGAGAACAAAAATATTTGAACGCAAAGTTCAAGTGCATTGCTTTCAATGAAATTAATGATAAATTATATAGGCAAAGTTTCAGTTAATCTCAAAGTCTAAAACTATAACTTTATGCAGCTTGGAATTATATAGTATTCAAAAGAAGTAAAGGAACTTTGAGCCAAAATAATAAAATTTCAAATGTGTATATTCTTTTTTCTCTTTTAGATGCAATGAATATTTTTTCAGTTATATGTTCTTCTTTTTTAGACTTAATTCACAAAAAAATTGGCTGGAACTCATTATTTTTAGCCAAAATAAAAGAGTTTCAATTGTATTTTTTTTCTTCTTTAAATGCAATTTTATTCTAACTAAGTATTTTTGTAGCAAACTGTAAAAGAAAAGAGTAGCATTGTTTTCTAAAAAAAGTTACTGGGGTTCCAACTATTTATTTTTTCATACTTTAAATGCAACTACAAGTTATTTGACTTTTTATTTCTTATTTTGGGGGGGGGGGGGCAATTTTTTATTTAAAAAAAAAAGCAGTTTGGTCAAACTCCATTTTTAACTAAATAAAAAAATTTAGCCAAAATATTGAAAGTTCGGCAAGTTTTTTTTTTTGGTGAAATTAAAAAATAGCCAGATTTATAAGTGGTAAATTGAAAACAACTACAATTTTAAAAGTAATCAAAATTTAGTCACTTTCATGTAAAGATAAATTTGAACAAAAATACTGTTCAAAATCTAGAAAAAATATTCTAGCATAGCATGCTGAAATTTCATAATGTGCTGGAGTTCCAACATAGTATGTTGGAAGTTCATCAGTGGCGGAACCAGGATTTTATACAAGCGGGTTCAATCAAAGAGGTAGCCACTAATATAAGCGGCACCGATAAATAAAATTTGCTCACTACTCAATTTTATTCATCATGTGACCTCAAAATAAAGTCATTGAAGCTCTTTTTAATCAAAGTTGACTTTTTAATAAAACAATATTTACTTTTAATATTTAGAATTTTATCTATATATATTAACAAATTTATAAATTTATTGACTTTAACAACAACAAAAAAATCTAACCAACTTAAAAATCTTATAACTATAAGAAATTTAACATTATAAGTATTTACAAACAAAAAAAATGGAGTTATGAACTAAACTATTTTATACAAACGCTAAAGTAAAAGAGATTATACACCAAACTAGAATTTTCAGTATAATACAAATAAATAATTTTAATAAATATAAACTAAACTTATTAAATTAAAAAACTACAAATAATCTCAACAAAACACTCTCACGTTTTAGAAGAAATTGTAAAAGAGGGAACCAAAATTCGCTTTATTGAAAGTTTTTTTTTTTTGGTTTGAAGTAAAATAAAATTTAATAAGATTAACTATTATGGATATAAAAAGAGAAAGAAATAATAAAGAGAAGTAATCTCGAGAATGAATCTATTCTCTCTCGGCGCACGTTAAGCAAGGTTTGCTAACTTGCACTGGTGGAGATGGCGAGACAGAGGAAGAAGAACTCCATAGCTAAGGAATCGACTGTAGATGAGGAAGATAAGGCAGATGATGAAGATACAAGACTAGTAACACTAGAAACTGGGATTCCCCAAGTTCTAGACTCGGTGCAACTGTTCCATTGGATGAAAGGTATGGGGAGTGCACCAACTGTTCTGCATGGACAAGAGAGGAAGAAATCGGAGGAGCAGGGGGCAATTCAAGCACAAACAGCTCCGATAACTACGACTCCTGCAGATCCCGCACCAAATGAGACGGAAATGGCGAAAGCATCTAGGAAACTTATGTTCTCCAACCAGAGACCAAATCCTAGGGTAACAGAGATAAACTTAGCGGAGGTGGTTAAAGGAAATATATCTCAACGACAGGGGATGCAATTGGAGTATTATCCCTCAATTATCAAAGAAGGAGTGAAGGTGGTTCGACTGAATCAAATTGAAGTCGAGGATAAAACCCAGAAATGGCAGGCATCGCTAATTGGGTATGTATTGGGAGGAAATTCATCGTTTAAAGACATGTTTAACTTTGTATATGGTGTGTGGAGTTTTGTCGCAACTCCACAAGTATTTCTTCATGATGATGAATATTTTGTTTTCAAATTTGAATCAGAAGATGATAAGAAGCTAGTTATACAGAAAGGACCATATACCTTTAATAATCGACCAATGATATTGAAGTAATATGAACCTAAATTTCAAATCAGTAAGGAGAAAACAAGAAATATTCCAATTTGGGTGATATTCCCAGGGCTACCAGTGGAGTATTGGACAAAGGAAAATTTAGGGCGAACAACAAGCTGTATAGGGAAACCTATATGCTCTGATAGGTTAACTGCAGAAGGTGAAAGAATTTCTTATGCTAGGATGTTGATTGAAATGGCTATATCACAGGAGTTGCCAAATGTACTGTTAATTGAGGAGGCGGAGGGTACACATAGGGAACAAGAATTAGAGTATGAATGGAGACCAGATTTTTGTGAAGTTTATTTCCAAATAGGCAAACATGAAGTCAATTGTGACAAAACCCCAATCGACAGGCATAAATATAGAGAGGAGAAACAGGATAGACAAGATTGAATGAAGCAACAAAAGAAGATGCAATGAAAAGTAAAAGCTAAAGTGGATCAAGGAGGAACAGCAGAGGTGCGGGAAAAAGCAATATCACAGGATAAAGAGATGAATGATCAGGGGAAAAAGCAAAAAGAAAATCACAACATTGAAGCTCAAGAGGAGAATTATCGGCAGCAAAGGTCTAAAGTAAAGCAAAAGATGAAGGTAAACAACAAAAAAGTACTGAGTGGACGTAAGATAGAAAAGTTGTTAATGACCAACAGATACAGTACATTGAGAATACAATAAGCTAGCAGCATTGAAAGAATGACTGAAGGGATTGGCCTCAACGAGGAAAATCCCCCATGATAATAAGTGCCTGGAATATAATAGGGCTTAATAAGCCCTATAAGCAGAGAGAACTCAAGGCCTATCTGCTGAAAAATAAAATTACTCTACTAGGCTGCCTTGAGACAAAGATAAAGCCTAGGAGTGTTAGTAAAGTTAAAAGAAAATTTGGAAATGACTGCAGATATTTTCAAGATGAGAAGATAAATCCTATTGGTAGACTATGGGTATTCTGGAAAAACATTATGGTGCAAGTCAACATCCTGATGGTCACTACTCAAGTGATTCATTGTCAAGTGAAGGATATGGGGTCCCAATTTGAATGTTGTATTACTTTTGTGTATGGTAAGAACAAGTTACATGAAAGGAAGGAGCTATATGAACAACTAAGGATGATTTATAGAACAATGCAGGAGTCTTGGTTGGCGATAGGAGACTTCAACAGTGTTCTATCTGTCAATGATAGAAAAAATGGTCAACCTATTCATCAAACTGAGATAGTAGACTTTCAAAATTGTATAAAGGATATTGGAGTGGGGCAATTGAATAGAAAAGGATGTCAGTGGTCGTAGTGCAACAAAAGAGATACTGGAGAAAGAATATATAGTAACATTGACTGGGTGTTTGGGAATGCATTTTGGTTTACTAAATGTCACACCTCCTTTTTCTGCCCCCGCGAGGGTGCGTAGGGAGTTTTCTCCAATTAAAGGACAGTCGAAACGGGATTTGTTTGTTTGTTTCAGAGTCGCCACTTAGGAGATTTAGGGCGTCCCAAGTCACCGGTTTTAATCCCTGAATCGAGGAGAATATGACTCTGTCTATTTAACAGTCTGCGCACCAGAAATCCGGATAAGGAATTCTGTTAACCCGGGAGAAGGTGTTAGGCATTCCCGAGTTCCGTGGTTCTAGCACGGTCGCTCAACTGTTATATTCGGCTTGATTATTTTGATTTGTTAAATACATTTTTATTGCATGATTTTATTGTTACCGCTTCTATTTAGATTTAAAGACCCTTCTTTGAATCGAATCACGCATACGTATATTCGTGTTATAAATTATATTTTTAAAACATGCGGAGTTGTGTCACGCGCACGTGTACACAATAATATAGATAATATTTTTATTAAAATAATTATTTTCGAAATTATGCTTTAAATAAAATCAAGAACATTCGCCCTTTTGGTATAATTAAGTAGTGAACCTCACATCTCGGGTTTTTATGAAATTAATAATGATATTCTCCGAGAAATCCCTTTTATTAAATATTCGATCGAAGTCACGCGAACGCATAATCCGAATTGCTTTTAGAAATATAATTAGGTTACGCGAACGTATCCCTAATCACAAAAATATTCTTGATGGTAGTATAAATTTGTGTACCAATTGTTTATTATATCCATGTATTTTTATGTGAACATCATGAGAAATAAATATTCTTCTAGTCTCTAAATTCCTTAAAAAGAATTTACAATTTATTGGACGTTGATCGCAATTTATATTTTTTCGCGTATGAATTATATTCCTCAAACCATTCGAATTTGAGGAGTAAAAATAAACAACGTGTGATTAATATTACCATTTAGTAAATACAATATTTGCCTACCCAAATAAACAACGTGCAAATTACGTATAAAATTTGAGAAAGAATGGATGTAAGAAAGGAAGTGATATTTTTGAAGAATTTCCATTGTTCTATTTGAAGGAAATGCTAAAAAAATGCTATAATCTATAAACCTAATCACCTTCTACATTACTTGTTTTTAATCCAAAGTTATAATCGTTTGGTTAATTTATTTATGATGGTAGATAGGCATCAAGTTGATAAGAAAAGGAATTATTATACAAATCGATTGAATAAAATTGCCTTACATGCAACACAATTGTACGTCTGAAACATTCATAACACTCTAACATCGTAACGAGCTATATCAAATCACCTTCCACTTATAGTTCTATATATACCTGTTATCATGCCATATATGACCGTACAACTTACATCGTTCAATCCACAAATAAAACAGATATTAGAATAAACTATCAATATGGTTTTTGATATTTTCATACTATTCTTTATTCAACTAACAATGCCACAAGGCTTAGTTAATGGCCAATCTTTATGCCATATTTTCTATCTTGGCAATCCAATCATAACTATGCTTTTAATGGGATTCCGAAATAGGCAACATTATTACTACGCTCATACGAATTTCAAAAGAGAAATGATCAACTAATAGTTATTCTATCAAGCATATTACTATGTTAATCAGTATGAAGCAAAACTGAAATTTAAAATAATGAACTTAGACGAATGAAAAACAGAATTGTATTTCCCAAACTTCATTTATTTGTCATGTTGAAGCTCTTCACAACATGAGTTTAAAAGATATGTACCTGATATTGGAAGCAAAAGAAAATGAAGATGAAAATCAGCAACAGTAATAACAGTGCAACAGCAACAACTGCCCAGCAACAGTAACAACCCAGTAACAGATCGGTGGAGTAGTAATCCCAAAAACAAAAGCTTTAAGCTTTGAATGAAACAACAACCATTAATACTAATTTCAAACAAAGAAAGAAAGCAGAAGATTTTTTAGTTTTTTATTTTTATTTTGAAAGCTTAAATATTTTTCGGAATTTTTCTCTCTTAAATATTCAGCCCTTTTTTTTCTCTTCTATTCTCTATCCGTTTTTTCTCTCTATCTGTCTGTGTATTTTTTTTCGTATCTCTTTTCTTCTTTTATTTCTCTAAAACAAAATTATAAAAATACTTAAACTATTATTAAGAACTAAATTAAGTTATAAAAGCGCAAATTAACTTCCAATAACAATTAACGCGCATATAAGTAATAATTAAGCATAAAATTGTATATTTGGATATTAAATGCTAAAATGCAAACGATGCCTATTTTTGTAATTTTATTTTTTGTAAAACAAATTTAATTACTAAAAATTGTAGAATTAAATCTTACATGCAAAATGCGACATATTTTTGTATTTTTATTAATTTAACAAATAAACATGCACAGAAAAATACAAATAATTATTCAAAATGTCACAAAATATCACAAAATTGCACACCAAGAAAAATTACTTTATTTTTGAATTTTTTGGAGTAATTCTCATACAGGGCAAAAATCACGTGCTTACAGCTGCCCCTCTTTGCCCGAAGACACGAAGGGTTTTCGTGCAAAGATAAAGCGAGCGATTTTTGCCCATCCGAGTACTCCGTGTGAAGCATTTTTTGAAAAAGATTTGACCGAACCTCTGCTTCAAAGGTTTCCTACATATCCTTGGCTATAAAGGAATCATGTCAATGTAGTTCAGGAAGCTTTGGTAGCTGGGACTATCGTTGGACTGCATTGTTACTGTTGTTGCATGCTATTACTACTGCTAACTGATCTCCTTGTTACACCGTACTTAAAAGAAAACAAGAAGCTAGGCTAGGCTGCAATTTGTTCTTGTTGTCTTGCTTCCTTGTCTGCTTGCATTTCTTCCGGTGCTTTTCTTCTTTTGACACATGTACTTGAGTTTGTACTGTGACCTCTTGTTGCAACCTTCTGTTTCCCGGTGCCGGGGAATTTTATTGTTTCCTGCTGGGGATTCCTATTGTAACCCTCTGTTTTATTGTCGTCTAACTTGATCTTGAAATGTATGCCTCTGTTATCTGGGCGGGCTCCCAACTTCAATACTTGAAAATTAAAGACTTGAAATGTATGCCTCTGTTATCTGGGCGGGCTCCCAACTTCAATGCTTGAAATGTAAAGACTGAAATGTATGCCTCTGTTGTCTGGGCGGGCTCCCAACTTCGACGCTTGAAATATAAAGACTGAAATGTATGCCTCTGTTATCTGGGCGGGCTCCCAACTTCAATGCTTGAAATGTAAAGACTGAATGTATGCCTCTGTTTTATGGGCGGGCTCCCAACTTCAATGCTTGAAATGTAAAGACTGAATGTATGCCTCTGTTCTATGGGCGGGCTCCCAACTTCATCAACTGAAATGTTAAAAATAAGCGTCATTCCTCTCTTCAGGTGGGCTCCTGACTTCAACAACAACTTTGAAAATAATCGTCATTCCTCTCTTCAGGCGGGATCCTGACTTCAACCAATACATCGCCATTCCTTTCTTTAGGTTGGCAAGATTTCAACAACTTTTAAAAACGCCTTTCCTCTCTTCAGGCGGGCTCCTGACTTCAACAACAACTTTGAAAATAATCGCCATTCCTCTCTTCAAGGCGGGCTCCTGACTTCAACCAATACATCGCCATTCCTTTCTTTAGGTTGGCAAGATTTCAACAACTTTTAAAAACGCCTTTCCTCTCTTCAGGCGGGCTCCTGACTTCAACAACAATTTTGAAAATAATCGCCATTCCTCTCTTCAGGCGGGCTCCTGACTTCAACCCATACATCGCCATTCCTTTCTTTAGGTTGGCAAGATTTCAACAACTTTTAAAAACGCCTTTCCTCTCTTCAGGCGGGCTCCTGACTTCAACCAATACATCGCCATTCCTTTCTTTAGGTTGGCAAGATTTCAACAACTTTTAAAAACGCCTTTCCTCTCTTCAGGCGGGCTCCTAACTTCAACAACAACTTTTGAAAATAATCGTCATTCCTCTCTTCAGGCGGGCTCCTGACTTCAACCCATACATCGCCATTCCTTTCTTTAGGTTGGCAAGATTTCAACAACTTTTAAAAACGCCTTTCCTCTCTTCAGGCGGGCTCCTGACTTCAACCCATACATCGCCATTCCTTTCTTTAGGTTGGCAAGATTTCAACAACTTTTAAAAATGCCTTTCCTCTCTTCAGGCGGGCTCCTGACTTCAACAACAACTTTGAAAATAATCGCCATTCCATTCTTCAAGGGGGGCTCCTGACTTCAACCGATAAATCGCCATTCTATTCTTCAGGGGGGCTCCTAACTTCAACCAATACATCGCCATTCTATTCTTCAGGGGGGCTCCTGATTTCAACCAATGAATCGCCATTCTATTCTTCAGGGGGGGGCTCCTGACTTCAACCATTTTTTCAAAAGTGCCATTGCTTTCTTTGGCTGGCACGATTTTAACAACCCTTTTTTTAAAAAAAAAATGTCTTTCCTTTCTTCAGGCGGGCTCCTGATTTCAACCAATAAATCGTCATTCTATTCTTCAGGGGGGCTCCTGACTTCAACCATTTTTTTTCAATTCAAACTTCTTCTTCTTTTTTTTTCAAATTATCCTAAGAGAAAATTCATTAGACTAGGATTTGATATCTTATCTTAGGAGAAAGATTCATCGGACTAAGATTTGATATCTTATCTTGGGAGAAAAATTTCATCGGACCAAGATTGTTACTCTAGGAGATAAATCGTCAGACTAGGTCCACTTTGTTGTGATCTTAGGAGAAAGATTCATCCGACTAAGATTTTATTATATTATCTTGGGAGAAAAATTTCATCAGACCAAGATTTTGACTCTAGGAGATAAATCGTCAGACTAGGTCCATTTTGTTGTGATCTTAGGAGAAATATTCATCCGACTAAGATTTTATTATATTATCTTGGGAGAAAAATTTCATCAGACCAAGATTTTGACTCTAGGAGATAAATCGTCAAACTAGGTCCATTTTGTTGTGATCTTAGGAGAAAGATTCATCCGACTAAGATTTTATTATATTATCTTGGGAGAAAAATTTCATCAGACCAAGATTTTGACTCTAGGAGATAAATCGTCAGACTAGGTCCATTTTGTTGTGATCTTAGGAGAAAGATTCATCCGACTAAGATTTTATTATATTATCTTGGGAGAAAAATTTCATCAGACCAAGATTTTGACTCTAGGAGATAAATCATCAGACTAGGTCCATTTTGTTGTGATCTTAGGAGAAAGATTCATCTGACTAAGATTTTATTATATTATCAGGAGAAAAATTTTTCTGAGCATAAGTGTCATCCCTTGTTATGTCTGCTGGGGAACAACTTCTCCATTGAAACTTGTTATGCTGGGGGTAAAACTGGTTCAAAGACCACTTCCCTTGAGACTGGTGCTATATTCATTCTACCCCGAATAGGTATCTAACTTCCAGAAAATTTTCCAAATGAAAAGAAAATTTTCTGCCCCAGTTTGACAGTCTCCCTTATGGCACGCATTTCTGTCATCAATGCCACTTCCTTTACCTGTTTCAAATTAAACAAAATTTGTTAGTTTAAAATGCGGTGGTTGGTTGTCATACTCCTACTGGGATGGCTTTTCCCTTTCTCCTTCCCAGCTCTGTGTTCCAAAACTTGTTGGGGATGATATTTTTTGCTGGGGATAATCCTTTTCTGCTAGGGGTATCCCTCTTCCTTTGTGGCACAGCTCGGAAATTGGCCTTTCCCCGACCTTTTAGTCTCGCATGAATTTCCCAAATCATGCTCACTGCTCTCCTTAATTTGTCCACCGGCCTTGGCCTTGAGGTTTATAACCTTTGATTTCGGCAAGGGTATCCCTCTTGACACTCGTTGACCCTTTTGTTGGGGATATCTTTCTTGACACTGGCCTCGCGCTTGTTCCTTCCTGACTATACTACTTGGATGTACTAGTCAGATCTTATCTTGGAAAGCTGATGGCCTATTTTGAAGTCATTTCCCACTGGTTCTGACCAAACAGACTCTATTGGGGAAATTTCTATAAAAGGAAAAGATGAAAAGGAACAGAATAAAAGACAAAGGAAAAGGATGACTCTTTAACAAAAGAAACTATAAATAAAAACCTATCACACGCAGACACCGACTCTAATGGTCATGACATGCATATGTGGCTTATCCTCTGCTGTCAATCATCTTTCAAGATCTTCAATTGGCAATTCCCCATCCGATTCTTAATCTTATTCGACTTGTAGTGCCCGAAGGGTTTTCACTATCCTACTGTGCTCTCTCATTTTGGGTTTTTCTCTCAGCTTTCATCGCCTTATGGTGTACGTGAAGATTTTCACCGATAAGACTCTCTCATTTATATCACTTTCCAGCTGGTGATTTGTAGCGTTGCCGGTATGACTCTCTCTGCTGGAGATTAGATTCCTTTCTACTGTGGAACAAAATATTATGTTCGCCGGTAAGACTCTCATTTGTCTGACTTGGCATCTTTTGCAGACTGGTCAGAAGGTCTTTCTTTGGACCGTAATGTGGTTTTTTTTTTTGGATAGGCTTAGAAAGAAAGGGTATTAAAGGCTCAAAATCAAATTTGGGGTTCAAAATTACAACCTTCTGTCGCACCTCCTTTTTCCCGCGCCCGCGGGGGCGCATGGGGAGTTTTCTCCAATTAAAGGACAGTCGAAACGGGATTTATTTAATTATTTCAGAGTCGCCACCTGGGAATTTTAAGGCGTCCCAAGTCACCAAATTTTAATCCCTGAATCGAGGAGAATATGACTCTGTTTATTATTCTGCGAACCAGAAATTCTGAGTAAGGAATTCTGTTAATCCGGAAGAAGGTGTTAGGCATTTCCGAATTCCGTGGTTCTAGCACGGTCGCTTAACTGTTTTTATTATTGGCTTAATTATCTTGATTTTATTAAATACATTTTGTTACGTGATTTTTCTACCGCTTTTACTTATTGTGATTAAGGACCCTTCCTTGAATCGAATTACGCGTACGTATATTCGTGTTATAAAAATGCGGACTTGTGTCACGCGTACGTGTACACAATAACTTTTGATAATATATTTATTAAGCAATCATTTTTTCGAAATTGTGTTGAATCAAGAATATTTGTTTTTCTTAAATATTGAACCGCACATCGCGGGTTTTTATGAAATTAATTTAACGCCTTTGAAAAAATCCTTTTATTAAATATTCGCTCGAAATTGCACGTACGCATAATCCGAATTTTTACTTTTAAAAATATAATCAGGGTACGCGAACGTATCCCTAATTGCGCAAAATATTTGTAATGATATTAGGGATTTTTCCACAAATTGTTTGTTGTATCTACACATTTTATATGAAAATACTGAAAAATTCATATTCAAGGGGTGTCTTTAAATTCTTTTAAAAGAAATTAACAATTTTTAAATATTGCCCGTTGACTATAATTTCCGAGTATTAATTATGTTCATCCCAAGACTATTCAAACTCTCAGTGAAAGGATAAAAATATGATTAATACTATTTTTGACAATTATAAAACATATATATATGCCAAAGAATGAATTGTATATAAAACTGAAAATGAATTATAAAGGAAAGAATATTTTCAAGAACTTTTATTATTATTAATTAGTGCAAGTTCTATTTTAATTACCATTAATATAAAGTTTTGCAATTTGTATCTTACTCTCATATACTTGTTTTGATCCAATAGGCGAAATTAATTTAATTAATTACGCCTATGATTGAGTTATATATGTAATC
Source organism: Nicotiana tabacum (assembly GCF_000715075.1). Taxonomy (NCBI): domain Eukaryota; kingdom Viridiplantae; phylum Streptophyta; class Magnoliopsida; order Solanales; family Solanaceae; genus Nicotiana; species Nicotiana tabacum. Next base: position 130,118 of record NW_027438358.1, on the reverse strand, counting down.
AAACCCATTTGATTCTAAATCTATGTGAATTCTTACAACCATTAACTTTCACATCGTATAAGTTCCTAAACCCTTTTATTATTAGGAAAGAGAACAAGTCTAATTGACTTAATAAAATGATATTGCATGCAATATTACTTACCATATTTGACATCATGAACATAACGGATTATACTAACTCGTCTTTCAACTATAGATTATGAACACAACCAATGTTATGCCAAAAGATAGCTAATTGCACCCAATCATCATCTAGCTTTAAACAATAACTAATTAACTAACAAAAAAACTGATAGCATATTTTCCTTGATATTTCCATATTATGCTATACCTATCTAACAATACCGCAAAAAATGTAAATAAAGCCAACTTTCTGCCATGCTTCCTATTTACACAACTCATAGATAACTAAACTAATGAAATTTGACATGGATAACATTATTACAAAGTTTTATATGAATTTCAAAAATAAGACAATTAACTTGTAGCCATCGATTCGAACTCACTACTGGTTAACCAGCATGAAACCAAAGCTGAAATTTTTTAACTAAAGAACTCAAATGAATAGAAGACAGTATTACAATTCAAACTTTGTTTATTTGTCATGTTGAATCTCTTTCCAACATAGAATTTAAAAGATAAGTACCTGAAAATGAAGGTAGAAGGAGTAAATTTCAGCAGTATCAGCAGTAACAAAATCAGTAGAATGTACCGATAATACAGCAAATCTGAACAAGAATAGGATTCGAGGAGCCCAGATGCGCAGTAACAAGATTTTTGGAAAAACTTTCAGATTTAATCCAAGTAATATCAAACAAATAGACCCGCACATATCCAAAGAAAAGTATGTTTCTGATTTTCTTTTCTGTTTCTATATCTGTTTCTGTTTTTCTTTTTCCTCTTCCTCTTCAGATTCCAAGAAGAATCTGATTTTTCTGCTGGATTTTTCTCTTTTATCTCACTCTAGGTGTATTTTTCTTAAATTCTCTTTCAAAATTTGTTGTGAAGTCTCTCTAAACTCTCTTCTCTGTCTAACTGATCACTCTTCTCTCTGAAAACTCTTAAAGTCTCCTAAATTCTGTTTTTTTGTCTCACTGAAAACTCCCTTAAAATCAGTCCCCATTCCCCTCTATCTTATACAGGTTTGTCCAGCTCTCTTAAATGCTGCCTGGACCCTTTCTCTTTTTTTAAATAATCAGAAAAGTTCCATTAAAACTACTTTTGAATACTTTAAATCCTATTGAGTGCTTTTTATCCTGTTTTTCAGCAGCCCATTATCCCTTGTTCCCCATTATTACTTAAATTATAGCCACTATCATATTATTGAAAGCACACTATCACATTACCCTACTGTTTCATTCTAAAATAAAACTGAAATCCTTCTGTAATTACAGTTTTTACTGCCCCAGACCAAAGACTGCCTAAATCTTAACAGGTTTATCTGAATTAAACTGTTTAGCAGCTAAAAACCAACTCCTAAATCAAAACAAACATTTTGTCTTTTTAATGATAGCTAATTGATCCCACACCCAATGTCTAATAGCTAATGGACAAAAACTAAATTCAGATTGAACACTGAACTTGTATACAAACGTATTAACAATACACAGAACTTAACAGAACAAAAATCTGAATTGAAATTGAATTTAGCATAAGTGCAGGGGCATGGTCAGTATATTGACACTGCCTGAAACTTAATGCTAAGAAATCAACAGCATCTTATTGAATTTCAAACAAAGCTGATTTAATTAACGAGTATTAGTCAAACTGATTATTTACAACAATTGTCGACAAACAACTGATAAACAGATTATTTCAAACAGCATTTTCAGAAACAGAATTCTATAATATAACTAATCGACGAACTTAATCGAGTCGATTAGAAACACAGTAATTAATCACAACCAACAGAAACAATTCACATTCGGATCAAGTAGATAGGTAGGAGGCAGAATCACGGAATTAAACAAAAAAAATGAAAAAATTAAACAGACAACTAAAATAGGCAACAACATATGTAGGAAACAAAAGAAAAATAGGAAAATACCTCTGAATCTTCAATTTCATACGGACTCGAACTTGACTTTGAATTCGGATCTTTTTGAAATCAAACAGACCTTAGTCGAAGTATTTTCAACTGAAAATACTTTGACTAAGGTCGATTAGACCCCAATCTTCTATTTAACTCAGGCAAATTCCATGTTTTGAAATTTTTAGGGTTTTCTGATTCTTGGATCCTAAATTCGAACACTTCTAGGCAGATTCGAAGGAAACCAAAGATGACACAAGGGTGAGGGAGGCCTAGGGGTCGTTTGGTGTTAGTTTGGAAAGAATCTGAGTGAGTTCAGATTTGATTCGAACCTTCAAAAGAAGATTCGAAGAGTTCTGAGGCGATTCGAACCAAACCAACACCAGATCCACAACGAGGGTTGTTAGGGGAAGCCATGGTGTTAATTTGGGGCTGGTTGGTTTAGATCTAAGTTTGGCTCGAATCTTCAAATGAAGATTCGAGAACCTTCAGGAAGATTCGAGCCAAACGGCTAACATATTCGGATAGAGGAGGTTCAGGGGGTTCTAGGGTGTTATTTTGGTAACCGGCGGCGTTGATGCCACCGGGTTTCAGGCGGTGGGATCCTAGGGCGGCTAGGGTTAGGAGTGGGGGTTTGGGGGACGATTATGAACAGTGTAGGAGGGGGGTGTTTAGTTTGGGGCCAGGGTAGGGTTTGGGACTTATATAGGGGTGGGGTGGATTGATATTGTCCGTTGGATTAGATAGAATGAAGGGCCAGGATCAACTCACTTAACCAAACGACGTCATTTGGTTTAACGTTGGGGTCGGACTGAATCGGGTCAATGGGTCGGGTTACGGGTAAAGGTAAGGGTAGGGGATATCAGCCGTTGGATTGATTTAATCCAACGGTCTTCGATAAACTAAGACCAAATGCTGTCGTTTTGCCTTGTTTGAATTGGACCGGTACCTGGGCTGTTTTGGATTGGGCTGTGGGGGTTAAAATATTTTGGGCCTGGATTTTAATCCAGGTCCGATTTTGTATATATATATATATATATATATATATATATTTTTCATTTTTTCTAATTTAAATTTCTAATTTTAATTGTAAAACAATTTTAACTTCAAAAATATATTAATTACTCTATAACAATTATTTAACACATAGACAAGACATCAATTACACAGTGGAATATTTAAAATAGAACTATTGCATATTTTTTTGTAATTTTATTTAAATTATCTTTTAAATGCATAATTAAATCATATATGCATGCAATATGTATTTTATTTTATTTTTTCATTTTATTATGACAAAGTAAACACTTACAGACATAACACAAGTATTTAACACCACGCAAATTCAAAAAATTACACAGTAAAAGAAATTTATTTTATTTTTTTGATTTTATTCTGGAGTAGTTTTCGTAAGGCAAAAATCACGTGCTCACAGTTGCCCCTCTTTGTGCGGAAACTCGAAGAGTTTTCGTGAAAAGATAAAGTGAGCGGATACGAGCGATTTTTGCCCGTTCGAATACTCCGTGGGAAGCATTTTTAGAAATATTTGACCGAACCTCTGCTTCAAAGGTTTCCTACATATCATTGGCTATAAAGGAATCAGGTCAATGTAGTTCGGGAATTTTGGGTAGCTGGGACTACCGTGGGACTGTGATGTTACTGCTGCTTCGTGCTGTTTTTACTGCTTGCTGACCTCCTTATTACACCTTACTTCAAAGGTAATACAAAAATTAAACTAGATTATGGTACAAGAATTATAAAAATCTTATCTAGATCATGCCCTTGCGTTTCTTGTTGTCTTGATATCTTGGTGACTCTTGGGCATTTGGCTTATTCCGTAATCCTTTTGGAACTCTTGTTGTTTATTGCTGGGGATTCTGTTGGACTCCTCTGCTTTATTGATTCTAAGTGTGCTCCTTTTTCATATGAGCGGGCTTTTGATTTCAACACTTCAATTTCATTCCCTCGTTGTTCAGGTGGGTGCCTTGACTGCTTCTTTTTTTTCTTCATCCTCATTCTCCAGGTGGACGCCTGACTTCTTTTTAACTTCTTCATCCTCATTCTCCAGGTGCACGCCTGACTTCTTCAATTCTCATCCTCATTCTCCAGGTGGACGCCTGACTTCTTCAATTCTTCATCCTCATTCTCCAGGTGGACGCCTGACTTCTTTAATTCTTCATCCTCATTCTCCAGGTGGACGCCTGACTACTTTAATTCTCATCCTCATTCTCCAGGTGGACGCCTGACTTCTTTTTAACTTCTTCATCCTCATTCTCCAGGTGGACGCCTGACTTCTTCAATTCTCATCCTCATTCTCCAGGTGGACGTCTGACTTCTTCAATTTTTCATCCTCATTCTCCAGGTGGACACCTGACTTCTTTAATTCTTCATCCTCATTCTCCAGGTGGACGCCTGACTACTTTAATTCTCATCCTCATTCTCCAGGTGGACGCCTGACTTCTTCAATTTCTTCATCCTCATTCTCCAGGTGGACGCCTGACTTCTTCTTTTCTCATCCTCATTCTCCAGGTGGACGCCTGACTTCTTCTTTTCTCATCCTCATTCTCCAGGTGGACGCCTGACTTCTTCTTTTCTCATCCTCATTCTCCAGGTGGACGCCTGACTTCTTCTTTTCTCATCCTCATTCTCCAGGTGGACGCCTGACTTCTTTAATTCTCATCCTCATTCTCCAGGTGGACGCCTGACTTCTTTAATTCTCATCCTCATTCTCCAGGTGGACGCCTGACTTCTTCAATTCTCATCCTCATTCTCCAGGTGGACGCCTGACTTCTTTAATTCTCATCCTCATTCTCCAGGTGGACGCCTGACTTCTTCAATTCTCATCCTCATTCTCTAGGTGGACGCCTGACTTCTTTAATTCTCATCCTCATTCTCCAGGTGGACGCCTGACTTCTTCAATTTTCATCCTCATTCTCCAGGTGGACGCCTGACTTCTTCAATTCTCATCCTCATTCTCCAGGTGGACGCCTGACTTCTTCAATTCTCATCCTCATTCTCCAGGTGGACGCCTGACTTCTTCAATTCTCATCCTAATTCTCCAGGTGGACGCCTGACTTCTTCAATTCTTCATCCTCATTCTCCAGGTGGACGCCTGACTTCTTTAATTCTCATCCTCATTCTCCAGGTGGACGCCTGACTTCTTCAATTCTTCATCCTCATTCTCCAGGTGGACGCCTGACTTCTTTAATTCTTCATCCTCATTCTCCAGGTGGACGCCTGACTACTTTAATTCTCATCCTCATTCTCCAGGTGGACGCCTGACTTCTTTTTAACTTCTTCATCCTCATTCTCCAGGTGGACGCCTGACTTCTTCAATTCTCATCCTCATTCTCCAGGTGGACGTCTGACTTCTTCAATTTTTCATCCTCATTCTCCAGGTGGACGCCTGACTTCTTTAATTCTTCATCCTCATTCTCCAGGTGGACGCCTGACTACTTTAATTCTCATCCTCATTCTCCAGGTGGACGCCTGACTTCTTCAATTTCTTCATCCTCATTCTCCAGGTGGACGCCTGACTTCTTCTTTTCTCATCCTCATTCTCCAGGTGGACGCCTGACTTCTTCTTTTCTCATCCTCATTCTCCAGGTGGACGCCTGACTTCTTCTTTTCTCATCCTCATTCTCCAGGTGGACGCCTGACTTCTTTAATTCTCATCCTCATTCTCCAGGTGGACGCCTGACTTCTTTAATTCTCATCCTCATTCTCCAGGTGGACGCCTGACTTCTTCAATTCTCATCCTCATTCTCCAGGTGGACGCCTGACTTCTTTAATTCTCATCCTCATTCTCCAGGTGGACGCCTGACTTCTTCAATTCTCATCCTCATTCTCCAGGTGGACGCCTGACTTTTTTAATTCTCATCCTCATTCTCCAGGTGGACGCCTGACTTCTTCAATTTTCATCCTCATTCTCCAGGTGGACGCCTGACTTCTTCAATTCTCATCCTCATTCTCCAGGTGGACGCCTGACTTCTTCAATTCTCATCCTCATTCTCCAGGTGGACGCCTGACTTCTTCAATTCTCATCCTAATTCTCCAGGTGGACGCCTGACTTCTTCAATTCTTCATCCTCATTCTCCAGGTGGACGCCTGACTTCTTTAATTCTCATCCTCATTCTCCAGGTGGACGCCTGACTTCTTCAATTCTCATCCTCATTCTCCAGGTGGACGCCTGACTTCTTCAATTTTCATCCTCATTCTCCAGGTGGACGCCTGACTTCTTCAATTCTTCATCCTCATTCTCCAGGTGGACGCCTGACTTCTTCAATTCTCATCCTCATTCTCCAGGTGGACGCCTGACTTCTTCAATTCTCATCCTCATTCTCCAGGTAGACGCCTGACTTCTTCAATTCTCATCCTCATTCTCCAGGTGGACGCCTGACTTCTTCAATTCTCATCCTCATTCTCCAGGTGGACGCCTGACTTCTTCAATTCTCATCCTCATTCTCCAGGTGGACGCCTGACTTCTTTAATTCTCATCCTCATTCTCCAGGTGGACGCCTGACTTCTTCAATTCTCATCCTCATTCTCCAGGTGGACGCCTGACTTCTTCAATTCTCATCCTCATTCTCCAGGTGGACGCCTGACTTCTTCAATTCTCATCCTCATTCTCCAGGTGGACGCCTGACTTCTTCAATTCTCATCCTCATTCTCCAGGTGGACGCCTGACTTCTTCAATTCTCATCCTCATTCTCCAGGTGGACGCTTGACTTCTTCAATTCTCATCCTCATTCTCCAGGTGGACGCCTGACTTCTTCAATTCTCATCCTCATTCTCCAGGTGGACGCCTGACTTCTTCAATTCTCATCCTAATTCTCCAGGTGGACGCCTGACTTCTTCAATTCTTCATCCTCATTCTCCAGGTGGACGCCTGACTTCTTTAATTCTCATCCTCATTCTCCAGGTGGACGCCTGACTTCTTCAATTCTCATCCTCATTCTCCAGGTGGACGCCTGACTTCTTCAATTTTCATCCTCATTCTCCAGGTGGACGCCTGACTTCTTCAATTCTCATCCTCATTCTCTAGGTGGACGCCTGACTTCTTCAATTCTCATCCTAATTCTCCAGGTGGACGCCTGACTTCTTCAATTCTTCATCCTCATCCTCCAGGTGGACGCCTGACTTCTTTAACTCTCATCCTCATTCTCCAGGTGGACGCCTGACTTCTTTAATTCTTCATCCTCATTCTCCAGGTGGACGCCTGATTTTTTTTTCTCATCCTCATTCTCCAGGTGGACGCCTGACTTCTTCAATTCTCATCCTCATTCTCCAGGTGGACGCCTGACTTTTTTTTATTCTCATCCTCATTCTCCAGGTGGACGCCTGACTTCTTCTTTTCTCTACCAGGTATTTCCTGACACAAATATTGTATTTGCCCCTGTTTTAAATCAAAGAAAACTTTGTCAGTTTAAAGCAGGGTGGTTAACTGGGGCATTCTTGCCGATGGTGAGGCTTCTCCTCATCTCTCTTTATTGCCTTGGAATGGTTGAAAAGACTGTTTTGTTCTTGTAATTGATCCTTGACTATAGGATTCCCCTCTGTATGTTTCCCTTCAAACCCTTTTAACTGTAATCATATGTCCCTTCTGACTTTGCTGATCCACTTTCGATTTCACCTTTCTTATACCCATATCTTTTATCTCCCACCTTTCGTGGCCGTATTTTGTAACCTTGAATCTTGGTAGTATACCTTGACATTCCTTCTTATTTGTTTGGAATAAAACTTATCTCAAAGCTTTTAGAAAAGTAAGATTATTAGTGACGAAACACGTTGATTTCGACAATTATAGAATGAAAAGGAAAATTCAATTTTGGATGACTGTTGGAGAAAGAATAAAAACTTATCTGATTGGAGTTACTGGCACCAATGATCATGGTATGCATTTCGGATTAATCAACCCAATCTTTTAATCAATCTCCTTTCAATTGTCTCATTTTTGTTTTTGCCAAAATTTCCATAACCCAACTTCATTTTTCATTTCACAGACCTGTTGGACTTGCAACGTCTCAAAGAGTTTTCACCGATAAACTTTCCTCATTTGTTCATTTCTCACTTCCTTTTCGCCTTAGGGTGCCTATGAAGGTTTTCACCGATAAGACTCTCTCCTTTTACTTTTCTCTCAACTTCCGTCGCCTTATGGTGCCCGTGTGGGTTTTCACCTATAAGACTCTCTCATTTTTACTTTCTTTTCTTGTTTATACCAGAGTGTTATGAACCATCTTCATTTGCTTGTCTCAACATTTTTTTAAGATTGGTCGAAAGGTCTTTCTGGTATGGGGTTAGAAATGGAAAAGGTATTAAAAGCTAAACAGTTTTGGTATGTGTTTAAAATTACAACTCTTGGAATCTTTTTCTTATTTCCAATACAATTCTTGCCCCAGTTCCTTGATTGGGGTCACTTGATGTTTCTTTTTGTGCACATTATGTATATTGTGCACCCTATGACCGAGCCGTGAGGTGCCTACGTATCCTTCTTTGAGGAATCAGGTCAAACGTAGTTCACTACATAATAGTGATGATTTCTTTTTTATATATTTGATTTTCATTGATTCCAAGAGAGGGTAAGAAAGAAACAAGTATGGCTCAAAGGGGGAAAACAAAGGGTATAGTGTTTGGATAGCAGAATAAATTGCCTTTGTCATTCCAATCTTCGAAATAATGCTAAATACAAACATTCAAGAATTTTATGCATAATATCTCTTTACCGCGTCAGAATTGATCGCCATATCTATGCATTTGCCTTCAATGTCTGTTAAGCATAGTGCACCATTTGATAATACTCTGGTCACAATGAATGGTCCTTGCCAATTCGGGGCAAATTTGCCTTTTGCTTCAACTTGATGTGGAAGAATACGTTTCAGCACATGCTGACCTACTTCAAACTTCCGGGGACGCACCTTTTTGTTGTATGCTCTTTCTATTCTTCTTTGATATAATTGACCATGACATACTGCGACCAATCGTTTTTCATCAATTAAGTTTAACTGTTCCAGACGGGTTTTGTCCCATTCATCATCATCAATCTTTGCTTCGGCGATGATCCGAAGGGAAGGAATCTCAACTTCTGCAGGAATTACTGCTTCAGTGCCATATACCAACAAATAAGGAGTTGCTCCTACTGAAGTGCGAACAGTAGTGCGGTATCCCAATAATGCAAATGGTAATTTTTCATGCCATTGTTTTAAACCTTCTACCATTTTCCGAAGTATCTTCTTTATGTTTTTGTTGGTTGCTTCTACTGCTCCATTGGCCTTGGGCCGATATGGGGTAGAGTTGCGATGTGTAATCTTAAACTGTTGACATACTTCCTTCATTAAGTTGCTGTTAAGATTAGCACCGTTATCTGTGATGATCACCTTCGGGATTCCGAATCGACATATGATATTTGAGTGGACAAAATCGACCACAGCTTTCTTGGTCACTGATTTGAATGTCTTGGCCTCAACCCATTTGGTAAAATAATCGATAGCTACCAGAATGAACCTGTGCCCATTAGATGCTGCCGGCTCAATTGGTCCAATCACATCCATGCCCCAGGCAACAAAGGGCCATGGTGCCGACATTGTGTGCAACTCTGATGGTGGAGAATGAATCAAATCTCCGTGTATTTGGCATAGATGACACTTGCGCACAAAACTGATACAATCTCGCTCCATGGTAAGCCAATAGTAACCGGCTCGGAGGATTTTCTTTGCCAACACATATCCACTCATGTGGGGTCCGCAAACTCCTGAATGTACTTCAGACATGGCAGCTGCAGCTTGTCTGGCATCTATGCATCTCAATAATCCAAGATCTGGTGTTCTTTTATACAAAACTCCTCCGCTTAAGAAGAATCCATTTGCCAATCACCTAATGGTCCTCTTTTGATCTCTTGTGGCTTGTGCGGGATATATCCTCATCCTGATATACTCCTTGATATCGTGGAACCATGGTTCACCATCAAATTCTTCTTCAACCATATTGCAATAAGCGTGTTGATCGTGGACTTGAATATGTATTGGATCTACATAAGCTTTGTCCGGATGGTGCAACATTGATGCTAGGGTAGCCAATGCATCGGCAACCTCATTATGGATTCTTGGAATATGTTGGAATTCCACTGATTGAAACCGCTGACAAAGATCATGTAGACATTGCCGGTATGGGATGAGCTTCAAGTCTCGGGTTTCCCATTCTCCTTGAATTTGATGTACCAAAAGATCCGAATCTCCCATGACTAAGATTTCTCGGATACCCATGTCTGCGGCTAGCCTTAACTCCAAAATACAAGCTTCATATTCAGCCATATTATTGGTGCAATAAAATCGCAATTGAGCCGTAACAGGATAGTGATGCCCTATTTCAGAAATGATTACAGCTCCTATCCCAACTCCTTTCATGTTAACGGCTCCATCAAAGAAAAGTTTCTAGCCAGGCTTTTCAATTCGCTCTACCTCGTTGATATGCATTGTTTCTTCATCAGGAAAATAAGTCTTCAATGGCTCATATTACTCATCGACCGGGTTTTTGGCTAAATGATCGGCCAGTGCTTGAGCCTTCATTGCAGTTCGAGTCACATAGATGATGTCAAATTCTGTGAGCAATATCTGCCACTTTGCAAGTCTTCCCGTTGGCATAGGCTTTTGAAAAATGTATTTCAATGGATCCAACCGAGAAATGAGGTAAGTAGTGTAGGATGACAAATAGTGTTTCAATTTTTGAGCTACCCATGTTAGGGCGCAACATGTCTTTTCCAGATGAGTATACTTAACCTCATAAGCTGTGAACTTTTTGCTAAGGTAGTAGATGGCCTGTTCTTTTCTGCCAGTGAGGTCATGTTGCCCCAATACGCAACCAAATGAATTTTCCAAAACCGTTAAGTAAAGAATCAAAGGTCTTCCTGGCTCTGGCGGGACTAACACGGGTGGGTTCGACAAGTACCCTTTTATTTTATCGAACGCTTCTTGACACTCATCGGTCCATTTGATCGCAGCATCCTTTTTTAACAATTTGAAAATTGGCTCACAGGTTGTTGTGAGCTGAGCAATAAACCTGCTGATGTAATTTAACCTTCCCAACAAACTCATTACTTCAGTTTTGTTCCTGGGAGGTGGCAATTCTTGGATGGCTTTAATTTTTGATGGGTCTAGCTCGATGCCTCGTCGACTGACTATGAATCCCAGCAACTTTCCGGATGGAACTCCAAATGCGCATTTGGCAGGGTTAAGCTTGAGGTTGTACCTGCGAAGTCTTAAGAAGAACTTCCTCAAATCCCCAACGTGGTCGGCCTGATGCTTTGATTTTATGATCATATCGTCCATGTATACCTCAATTTCCTTGTGTATCACATCATGAAACACTGTGGTCATTGCTCTCATATAGGTTGCTCCTGCGTTCTTTAAACCGAATGGCATTACCCGGTAGCAATAAGTTCCCCATGGTATGATTAATGCCGTCTTTTCTGCATCTTCTTCATCCATTAGAATTTGATGATACCCGGCATAACAATCCACGAAAGACCCTATATCATGCTTGGCATAATTGTCGATCAAAATATGGATATTGGGTAATGGGAAATTATCCTTTGGACTTGCTTTGTTGAGATTGCGATAGTCGACGCATACTCTAATTTTGCCATCTTTCTTTGGTACAGGCACGATATTAGCCAACCAAACAGGATATCGAGTGACTCGAATGACCTTTGCTTCCAATTGTTTGGTGATTTCTTCCTTAATTCTCACACTCATGTCAGGCTTGAATTTTCTCAGCCTCTACTTGACAGGAGGCACCGTTGGATCGGTGGGCAATTTGTGAACCACTAAATCAGTGCTCAGGCCCGGCATGTCGTCATACGACCATGCAAACACATCTTTGAATTCTATGAGTGCTTTAATTAACTCCTCTCGGATCTTTGGTTCCAGATGGACACTTATTTTAGTTTCTCGGATATTACTCGTGTCCCCTATATTGATGTCCTCGGTATAACTCAAGTTAGGTTTGATTTTTTCCTCAAAGTGAATTAACTCTTTACTAATCTCTTCAAAAACCTCATCTTCATCATATTCTGATTCATAATCACAATATATTTCTTGAATTAATATTTCGGAACCAGATTGATTTTTAAGACTGGGCTGAGGATTCCTCATGCATGCCATATCACTAGAGCCAGCGTAAAATGAACTGTATAGGAAAGAAGAAAAAGAAAAGAAAACTATCAGGAATGATAATAAAAAGGAAACTGCTTTTTATTGGATGATGAAAGATAACAAGGTTTTGCACACTTCAAACCAACTGTAAAATAAACTTTGGGATTACAACCTTGAAATAACCCAAACAAACTGAAAGAAAATCAAAATAAACTACCAAGACTCCTTTCGAATTGGGAGAGGAGTGGCTTTCCAATTATTGAGCTTTGTTTCTGGTCCAACGAATTGAACTTCTGTGTTGCTACACCCTTCTCCGCTTTCCAACATATTCACATCACTAAACAATTTCTCGAACCTTTCAATTAATTCCTTCTCAGGATTGACCCGGGATTTAGGAATTGTTGTTATCGGGCGATTTTTAGCGCCGGTCTTGACAAAAGACTTTGACAGATGTGGGACTGGTTTTGGAAGAACCCATGCTTGGTGTTTCAGCTTCCTAGCCCTTATCACGTCATTGGCAGTGGGTATGAACCCCAAACCGAATGTTCCCCAGTTCTCGGGGAGAGATACTGGTTGTATAATTCCTTGCAAAGATAAACCCAGACCTTTGCCGGGTATAAAGCCATTCTTTAACATTTCATAAGCTACCATGACTGATGCAGAGGATATCTTTGGATTCGGAAGGTATTTCCCTTCTGGAATTTTCTCTACCGACACCGTGTCGGACACTTGGTATACCCATGGTCCTTGGTCAATTTCTTTTCCCTCGACCGGTACAATGGTGTTGTTGTGAGCATTTAAACTTTCTTCTCCATGCACGACTATTTCTTGATGATCCCATTCAAACTTGACAGCCTGATGTAGTGTTGACGGGACTGCTTTAGCAGCATGGATCCATGGTCGACCTAACAACAAGTTGTAAGAAACAGTCATGTCCAACACTTGAAATTCCATTGTGAATTCAACTGGCCCTATAGTTAGTTCCAACACTATGTCGCCAAATGAATCTCTGCTTCCACCGTCAAACCCTCGTACGCAGATACTATTCTTCTGGATCCTCTCCTCTTTAATTTTTAATTTGTTTAAAGTGGAGAGAGGGCATATGTTTGCACTTGACCCATTGTCAACCAATACCCGGGTTACTACGGAGTTTTCACATTTCACGGTGAGGTAAAGAGCTCTGTTGTGCTCGGTACCTTCCACAGGCAATTCATCATCAGCAAATGTAATTCTGTTTGTCTCAAAGATTCTGTTGGCTATTTTTCCCAAATGATTTACAGAGATCTTTTCAGGAACATGAGCTTCATTCAGGATTTTCATCAACGCCAGACGGTGTTCCTCTGAATGGATCAGTAATGACAACAATGAAATTTGAGCGGGGGTCTTCTTTAATTGATCCACAACAGAATAATCATGGAGTTTCATTTTTCTTAAAAACTCCTCTGCCTCTTCTTCCGTCACAGCTCTCTTTGTTGGCATTGGATTGTTTTTAGTTTTTCTCAGCTCTTCGGGAGTAAAACATCTTCCCGAACGAGTCAAGCCTTGTACCTCACACAATACTTCCTTGATTTCTTTTCCCTTGTACATTACAGTCACTCGTTCGTAGTTCCATGGGATGGCTTTGTTGTTGATGACCGACAGCTGGATTACAGGTGCAATAATAACCCGATCTGTACGGGCTCCTTCCACGAATACAATGGGTTTGTTAGCAACCCCTGGTACTATCACTTTTGGCCTTTCTTGTTTTGCGGCAACTTTGCTTGACGATCCCTCATCGACTATCATAGATGGTTCATCACCATTTTTGTTCTGCTTAGACACCGGCTTCTCCTCCATTAACTGCTTATCTGGCTTGGTTTCATGAGACTTGATCATCATGACAGTTTGTGACGGCTTCTTTGTCTCCCCATCAGCTTGTATGATTTCTATCATATTAGCCTCTTGATGGGCTGGCATTGGATTTCTATTGATATTTGGGGCTTCGGGGGTTTGAACCTCGATTTTATTAGTATCAATCAGCTCTTGTATTGCATTTTTCAAATGCCAGCACTTCTCCGTATCATGGCCTAGTGCACCGGAGCAATATTCACAGCTAATGGTGTAATCCAAATTCTTTGGAGGAGGATTGGGTAATTTGGATTGTATTGGTCTCAGCATGTCTAGCTGTCTCAGCCTGTGGAACAGACTAGTATAAGACTCTCCCAATGGAGTGTAAGTTTTCTTTTTCTGTTCCCTTTCTCCCCTGAATGCTGGCCTAGGCCTGAAACCTGGTCCGAGATAGGCTCGTGGGTAAGTATTTGGTGTGACAGGAGCACGCCAATTGGTGTGAACAGGTGGCTGATTGTATGCTTGAGCATGGTTAATGGAAAAATGAGGCTCTGAAGGGTGATAGTAGTGTTGGGATGAATCATGGTGGTAAGCTGATTGGCGAGGTCGTTGTTGATTATAGTAAAGCGGTGAACCTCTGGGTCCCGGCCAAATTCCTGAATCAACTACGACTGCTTCCTCCCTCTTCTTTCTTCCGATTCCTCCTACCCCGCCTTGAATAGCTTGAGTAGTTGCCTTAATTGCTGAATAGCTCATGATTTTATTTGTCTTGAGGCCTTCTTCCACCATACCTCCCATCTTCACTACTTCGTTGAATGATTTCCCAACCGCTGAAACCAAGTGGGCATAGTAAGTCGGTTCCAAGGCTTGGAGGAAGTAGTCTACCATTTCGCTCTCCTTCATAGGAGGATCCACTCTTGCTGCCTGTTCTCTCCACCGAAAACCATACTCTCTGAAACTTTCATTGTGTTTCTTCTCAAATTTGGTCAAAGATAATCGATCTGGGATGATTTCCAGATTGTATTGGAAATGGTATGCGAATGCCTGTGCCAGGTCATCCCAGGTGTACCATCTTCCATGGTCCTGGCGTGTATACCACTCCAAAGCTGATCCGCTTAGACTTTGACTGAAGTAAGCCATCAATAATTCATCCTTTCCCCCAGCTCCTCGCATCTTGCTACAGAAACCCCTTAAGTGGGCTACTGGGTCGCCGTGCCCGCTGTATAGGTCAAATTTGTGCATCTTGAAACCGCTTGGCAATTGTACATTGGGGAATAAGCATAAGTCTTTGTATGCTACACTGACTTGCCCGCCTAATCCCCGCATGTCTCGGAACGATTGTTCTTGACTTTTGACCTTCCTGAACATCTCTTCTTGTTCAGCATTTTTGGCTGGCTTGTCAATTTCGGTTGGGAGATCAAACCGAGGAGCAGTTGAATTGATTTTGGAGGCTTTGAAGGTGGGCTCCAGGGGGGTAATATTGGTTGTCCTGGGCCTGGAATGTAGGCTCACTAGGAGATTTGTGAAATGTAGCAGGGGGAGGTGCTACGAAAACAGGAGTCATAGGTGGAGGAAAGTACGAAACTGGTTTTGGAGGTGGAGACTGTGGTGTCTGAGAGGTGGTGCCTCGGTAGTGCTGGTAAATGGGGAAATTTGGGGATAATTCAGTGGTGATATTATCCTGAGTTTGGGTCATTGATGGAGTAGGGTTATTTGGGTGAGATGGGGGTAACTGTCCTGTAGACCAGGCTTGGTACATCTCAGCCATTTGCTGCTTGAGCTTAAACATCTCTTCTTTCATTTTCCCGACATCCATCTCCTCTATCTCCATACCTGTGTCAACATCTGGGATAGACATATTTTCGGGTATTGGTCCTTTTGATCTTGTGTGATAGTGATAATATGCCAGTATACTCTTTAGAGAAACTAACTACTTGAATTCTGAAAATGAACAAACTTGTTAGTTTTGAGAGTTTAACACACATATAATCACACGTTGAGATGCAATGCTCCTATACAAATAATCGCTTTCTATTATGCATTTGCTCGGCTGCTTGTGTCGTCCCAGCTTTCTTGATTGTTATTCATTTTTTTTACTATATATATCTTTTATCATGGTGGTCTAATCTTAGAGATTGCCTACGTATCATGTCTCACATGAATCAGACCTTGCGTAGTTCGGACCAAAGGCAATCACTTTTATTCATTACACAAAGATGGAATTACATTTGAAAACTTTAAGAAAATGGCTTGAAAATACACACACTTAAATCAAAATAAAAGATACAATTCTTAACATCTCACAACGTGCCCCACTTTCCACTTTTGTTGTCAAATATTAGATTATCTGCTCAATGTGGGGCTTGACCCAGATGGCCTCCCAGCGTTCGATACATCCTTTCCAACTCCATTGCTAGATGACGAGCAAAAGTGGGCGCATGCTCTGTAAACCTTTCATAATCCATTCCTTGGCAGTTTACATAACTTTAAGATGTGAAGACTGCCAGGTCGTGGATTTGTGCCCTGAAACCTTGGAGACGTTGGTCTTGGTCTTGCAATTGCTGCTGACGAGTGGTGGCTATATCTCTGACACGGTTCTCACGATCTAGAGCTGATTCTAACAGAGCTCGGAGTCTGGCCTGCTCTAATCTTGCTTGCGCTCTTTCCTTGTCGAGGTCTGCTTGTTGGTGTTTTCTGTTGCATCTTCTTGCCTCTTCTAGTTGTGCACGAAGCTGGTCTTCTGATTGCATCCAATAGTCCTTTTCCTTCTTGAATTGTGCCTTGTCTTTTTCGGATTGACTATCCTGGCGTTCCTTGTTAGATCTGGCTTCTTCGTTTAATTGTTGGATCCTTTCTTTTGCCTTGCTCAATTCCCTTTCGTTTTCCGCAAGAATGGAATCATAATCTTGCATTCTTTCAAAGAGATTGGCGATGGTTTTTTGATCCTTCCAGCTCCTCTTTGGTGTTTCAGAAACTCTTTTCATTTTTTGGAATCGAGCATGAAGATTTTCATTCTCACAAGCTAGACTCTTCTTTTCGCCTTCGGCTTCTTGTGCTTGTAAATCTTTTTCCAAACTGAGGCTTCTCAGATTTTCTTTTAGGGCATGGATAGTTGCTTTGTACCCTTTTTCTTTTTCTCCCCAGATCAACCGCTCTTGGATTTTATCATTGAAGTTTTGAACATGGGGTCTTTTTGTTGGCCTTTTTAGCTCAGGTTCTGGTACATCATCCACGCGAGACCGTTTTTTGAACCACCTTGCATATCCAGGATTTATCTCACCCTTTGTAGCGTCTAGGACTTGAGTATCACTTTTCAAGTATCGGTACCCATTCCACATCTGCTGAAGTAGAGCCTCGGGAATAGTGGCTTCTGGGTGTAATTCGATTACTTGCACACTCAAATCTTCATCATCAGGAACTATTTGATATCTCCCTAATTGCCTTAGGACTCTCAATGGTGCATACGGCTGAATGCTTCTCAATCCCAATAGTAGTAGATAACTATTTGAGGCTGACATGTGTATTACTTCCCTCATCGGGAGCCATCCCAGAGTCCATTCAATTTGATTTGCCGTTAAAGCCTTTAGATGAGATATCCATGCTTCTATCCCTTCTGGAGCCTGATAATTTTTTGTTCTTTCCTCATAGCTCTCGATGCAATTATCATTGTTTGACCCATACTGTATGATCTTGGGCTGTTGTTGGAGATGCTCCATCACCCACATTTGCAACAAAATTTTGCATCCTTCGAAGACCTTTGATCTTGATTTACATAAAGTCAAAGCCCGATAAATGTCTGATAGAATGATGGGGACAAAGGTGTGATTTTCTTTGGTGGTGAGGATTTGCACAATTTTTGCGGTGCGAATATCAATTGTTCGCTCTTTATTTGGGAAGACCATGACTCCTAGAAAAGCCACCATGAAAGCAAATCGACGGTGAATCTGCCAAGTGTCTTTGTTTTGCTTATTAGTAAGGCCTTTCTCATGAATTTCGAACCCATCTGACTTTCCGAACCTTGAATACAAAAAGTTGAAGGAACAACATCCATTGATGACGTTGTTTTTCCTGATTTGACTGTTGATGTTCAGAAGACCGAAGAATCGATGTACCGAAGGAGCCTTTGTGAATATCAAGCTTTGATTTCTTAAACTTCTGTCAAAACCAGCATATCTAGCTATCTCCTCTAATGTAGGAGTAAGCTCGAAGTCAGAGAAACGAAAAACATTGTGAACAGGATCCCAGAAAGTTACTAACGCCGCAATCAGATCATCACGGGGTTTAACTTTCATAATGTCCGTGAGATTTCCCAAATGCTTGACGATCCATTTTTGACCGTCTTCGCCTAAATCATACCACCACATTTGAAGCTGACATAGAAATTCTTCCGTACTCGTGGATGAGGGGCTTTGTGTGGTGCTCATTTTGTATCTGAAATTTAATTTTGATAAAGTCAAAATTCATTTTGAAAATTTATACTAAATCATTTTCGAAATTTTTATTTATTTATTTATTTATTAAATACCTTTATTTCAAAATTTAAAACTATTTTTTTCGATTTTTTTTTTTAAAACAACCCATTTTATTCTTTCCTTCTTACCATGATTTTATTTAAGCTGGTCAACAAGCATGTTCGAGGCAAATGAATGCACAAGTAACAAGTAGAATGCATCATGATGGTCTTTTTATTTTGGGTTCACCTGTCCTAGACAGACCCAACCCCTGTGTTGAGTCTCCAAGGCCAAATGCATATGATGCAAATATTCGTTCCTACTAGGGATCCGGTACATGGCTGAGTTATTCTAAGTGTAAAACCTTAGGTTGATTGTTCTAAACCTGGATTACCCAAACGGACAGTTTGAGCCGAAGCGGGGGCAACGTACCGGGAGCACGAAAGTCTGCCCGGCCTAGTTACTTGTCCCAACTCCGTCTTATTTGGTATGACTTTAACAGAAAGGTGGGTCACGCGCACGTGTACACCATAAATTCAGAAGACTCAGAAAGAAGGGGGTTTCGTAGCAGTTGTATATATTCATAATTCAAATAATATCAAAGCGGTAAAAAGCAACATTTTGCATATTAGCATATAAACAGTTGAAAATCATATAATAAATAAAGCCAATTATTGCAGTTATCTTAAGCTCGAATTCTTTAAACCCTGAACCAGTGCTTCTGGGTTACAACACTTTTGTCCCCAGCAGAGTTGCCAGAGCTGTCGCACCTCCTTTTTCCCGCGCCCGCGGGGGCGCGTGGGGAGTTTTCTCCAATTAAAGGACAGTCGAAACGGGATTTATTTAATTATTTCAGAGTCGCCACCTGGGAATTTTAAGGCGTCCCAAGTCACCAAATTTTAATCCCTGAATCGAGGAGAATATGACTCTGTTTATTATTCTGCGAACCAGAAATTCTGAGTAAGGAATTCTGTTAATCCGGAAGAAGGTGTTAGGCATTTTCGAATTCCGTAGTTCTAGCACGGTCGCTTAACTGTTTTTATTATTGGCTTAATTATCTTGATTTTATTAAATACATTTTGTTACGTGATTTTTCTACCGCTTTTACTTATTGTGATTAAGGACCCTTCCTTGAATCGAATTACGCGTACGTATATTCGTGTTATAAAAATGCGGACTTGTGTCACGCGTACGTGTACACAATAACTTTTGATAATATATTTATTAAGCAATCATTTTTCGAGATTATGTTGAATCAAGAATATTTGTTTTTCTTAAATTATGAAATTAATTTAACGCCTTTGAAAAAATCCTTTTATTAAATATTCGCTCGAAATTGCGCGTACGCATAATCCGAATTTTTGCTTTTAAAAATATAATCAGGGTACGCGAACGTATCCCTAATTGCGCAAAATATTTGTAATGATATTAGGGATTTTTCCACAAATTGTTTGTTGCATCTACACATTTTATATGAAAATACTGAAAAATTCATATTCAAGGGGTGTCTTTAAATTCTTTTAAAAGAAATTCACAATTTTTAAATATTGCCCGTTGACTATAATTTCCGAGTATTAATTATGTTCATCCCAAGACTATTCAAACTCTCAGTGAAAGGATAAAAATATGATTAATACTATTTTTGACAATTATAAAACATATATATATGCCAAAGAATGAATTGTATATAAAACTGAAAATGAATTATAAAGGAAAGAATATTTTCAAGAACTTTTATTATTATTAATTAGTGCAAGTTCTATTTTAATTACCATTGATATAAAGTTTTGCAATTTGTATCTTACTCTCATATACTTGTTTTGATCCAATAGGCGAAATTAATTTAATTAATTATGCCTATGATTGAGTTATATATGTAATCAAACCCATTTGATTCTAAATCTATGTGAATTCTTACAACCATTAACTTTCACATCGTATAAGTTCCTAAACCCTTTTATTATTAGGAAAGAGAACAAGTCTAATTGACTTAATAAAATGATATTGCATGCAATATTACTTACCATATTTGACATCATGAACATAACGGATTATACTAACTCGTCTTTCAACTATAGATTATGAACACAACCAATGTTATGCCAAAAGATAGCTAATTGCACCCAATCATCATCTAGCTTTAAACAATAACTAATTAACTAACAAAATAAACTGATAGCATATTTTCCTTGATATTTTCATATTATGCTATACCTATCTAACAATACCGCAAAAAATGTAAATAAAGCCAACTTTCTGCCATGCTTCCTATTTACACAACTCATAGATAACTAAACTAATGAAATTTGACATGGATAACATTATTACAAAGTTTTATATGAATTTCAAAAATAAGAAAATTAACTTGTAGTCATCGATTCGAACTCACTACTGGTTAACCAGCATGAAACCAAAGCTGAAATTTTTTAACTAAAGAACTCAAATGAATAGAAGACAGTATTACAATTCAAACTTTGTTTATTTGTCATGTTGAATCTCTTTCCAACATAGAATTTAAAAGATAAGTACCTGAAAATGAAGGTAGAAGGAGTAAATTTCAGCAGTATCAGCAGTAACAAAATCAGTAGAATGTACCGATAACACAGCAAATCTGAACAAGAATAGGATTCGAGGAGCCCAGATGCACAGTAACAGGATTTTTGGAAAAACTTTCAGATTTAATCCAAGTAATATCAAACAAATAGACCCGGACAGATCCAAAGAAAAGTATGTTTCTGATTTTCTTTTCTGTTTCTATATCTGTTTCTGTTTTTCTTTTTCCTCTTCCTCTTCAGATTCCAAGAAGAATCTGATTTTTCTGCTGGATTTTTCTCTTTTATCTCACTCTAGGTGTATTTTTCTTAAATTCTCTTTCAAAATTTGTTGTGAAGTCTCTCTAAACTCTCTTCTCTGTCTAACTGATCACTCTTCTCTCTGAAAACTCTTAAAGTCTCCTAAATTCTGTTTTTTTGTCTCACTGAAAACTCCCTTAAAATCAGTCCTCATTCCCCTCTATCTTATACAGGTCTGTCCAGCTCTCTTAAATGCTGTCTGGACCCTTTCTCTTTTTTTAAATAATCAGAAAAGTTCCATTAAAACTACTTTTGAATACTTTAAATCCTATTGAGTGCTTTTTATCCTGTTTTTCAGCAGGCCATTATCCCTTGTTCCCCATTATTACTTAAATTATAGCCACTATCATATTATTGAAAGCACACTATCACATTACCCTACTGTTTCATTCTAAAATAAAACTGAAATCCTTCTGTAATTACAGTTTTTACTGCCCCAGACCAAAGACTGCCTAAATCTTAACAAGTTTATCTGAATTAAACTGTTTAGCAGCTAAAAACCAACTCCTAAATCAAAACAAACATTTTGTCTTTTTAATGATAGCTAATTGATCCCACACCCAATGTCTAATAGCTAATGGACAAAAACTAAATTCAGATTGAACACTGAACATGTATACAAACGTATTAACAATACACAGAACTTAACAGAACAAAAATCTGAATTGAAATTGAATTTAGCATAAGTGCAGGGGCATGGTCAGTATATTGACACTGCCTGAAACTTAATGCTAAGAAATCAACAACATCTTATTGAATTTCAAACAAAGCTGATTTAATTAACGAGTATTAGTCAAACTGATTATTTACAACAATTGTCGACAAACAACTGATAAACAGATTATTTCAAACAGCATTTTCAGAAACAGAATTCTATAATATAACTAATCGACGAACTTAATCGAGTCGATTAGACACATTGTAATTAATCACAACCAACAGAAACAATTCACATTCGGATCAAGTAGATAGGTAGGAGGCAGAATCACGGAATTAAACAAAAAAAAATGAAAAAATTAAACAGACAACTAAAATAGGCAACAACATATGTAGGAAACAAAAGAAAAATAGGAAAATACCTCTGAATCTTCAATTTCATACGGACTCGAACTTGACTTTGAATTCGGACCTTTTTGAAATCAAACAGACATTAGTCGAAGTATTTTCAACTGAAAATACTTCGACTAAGGTCGATTAGACCCCAATCTTCTATTTAACTCAGGCAAATTCCATGTTTTGAAATTTTTTGGGTTTTCTGATTCTTGGATCCTAAATTCGAACACTTCTAGGCAGATTCGAAGGGAACCAAAGATGACACAAGGGTGAGGGAGGCCTAGGGGTCGTTTGGTGTTAGTTTGGAAAGAATCTGAGTGAGTTCAGATTTGATTCGAACCTTCAAAAGAAGATTCGAAGAGTTCTGAGGCGATTCGAACCAAACCAACACCAGATCCACAACGAGGGTTGTTAGGGGAAGCCATGGTGTTAATTTGGGGCTGGTTGGTTTAGATCTAAGTTTGGCTCGAATCTTCAAATGAAGATTCGAGAACCTTCAGGAAGATTCGAGCCAAACGGCTAACATATTCGGATAGAGGAGGTTCAGGGGGTTCTAGGGTGTTATTTTGGTAACCGACGGTGTTGATGCCGCCGGGTTTCAGGCGGTGGGATCCTAGGGCGGCTAGGGTTAGGAGTGGGGGTTTGGGGGACGATGATGAATAGTGTAGGAGGGGGGGTGCTTAGTTTTGGGGCCGGGGTAGGGCTTGGGACTTATATAGGGGTGGGGTGGATTGATATTGTCCGTTGGATTAGATAGAATGAAAGGCCAGGATCAACTCACTTAACCAAACGACGTCGTTTGGTTTAACGTTGGGGTCGGACTGAATCGGGTCAATGGGTCGGGTTACGGGTAAGGGTAGGGGATATCAGTCGTTGGATTGATTTAATCCAACGGTCTTCGATAAACTAAGACCAAACGCTGTCGTTTTGCCTTGTTTGAATTGGACCGGTACCTGGGCTGTTTTGGATTGGGCTGTGGGGGTTAAAATGTTTTGGGCCTGGATTTTAAGCCAGGTCCGATTTTGTATATATATATATATATATATATTTTCATTTTTTCTAATTTAAATTTCTAATTTTAATTGTAAAATAATTTTAACTTCAAAAATATATTAATTACTCTATAACAATTATTTAACACATAGACAAGACATCAATCACACAGTGGAATATTTAAAATAGAACTATTGCATATTTTTTTGTAATTTTATTTAAATTATCTTTTAAATGCATAATTAAATCCTATATGCATGCAATATGTATTTTATTTTATTTTTTCATTTTATTATGACAAAGTAAATACTTACGGACATAACACAAGTATTTAACACCACGTAAGGCAAAAATCACGTGCTCACACCTTCGAAATCATATTTGTTTACAACAAGCGCAACCTTTGCCCCAGTTTCTTGCTTGGGGATTATTTATTATTATATATATTTTTTAAATTTTTTGTTACACCATGCACACCATGCACACTATGCAACCTATGACCGAGCCGTGAGGCGCCTACGTATCCTCTTTGAGGAATCAAATCAAACGTAGTTCCCAATTCCTCTTTTTCTTCTGTTTTTTTTTTGTTATCATTTTTCGTTTTTTTTTATTATTTTTTTTTTTTTTTTCCTTTACCTTCCAGGCTCGTATTTCCTAGTCGTTGCTATTGATTTCGAACGAGGGGTATGAAAGAAAATAAATAAGGCTCAAAAGGGATAACGAAGGATAAAGTGTTTAGGTAGCAGAACAAAATGCCTTCGTCATTCCAGTCTTCAAAACATGCCAAGTGCAAACAACACAATTGAACATAGATTTATAGTCTCTTCCGACGGTGCTGGTCTTGACAATTATGTTAAAAACTTGCTTTTCATTTGTCATTTCTAAAGCACTGCTGGGCGACACTCTCACTCTCATGAACGACCCTCATGCCAATTTGGCGAATCTTGCATTTAACGGTTTTCTTTAAGTTTTACTTGCCCCAGTTCCACATGACTCGGGCTTCAAATAATCTCAAACTGTTATTATTTCCCTTAAATGCTTTGATCACCTCTCCAGGGTTTTATGATTAACTTTAAAGACCAAGCCCAAACTGTGTGCACATGTCATGTCACTAGAATCGGCGTTGAATAAAAATGATAAAAGTACTAAACAAAAAGATGACTGGAAACAATAAAAGACCGGCTTTTGTATTAGACTACCGGCGAAATGGTTTGAATAATAAAACAAACAAAACAACCAGAATAAAATCCTAACACAGCCTTGACAAAACTTAAACAGATTGATATGACAAACTGGAAAGATAAGAAGGTTTGACACAAGACAATATTCGGATTACAACCCTAAGAATAATCCGGACAACAGAAATGACAACAAAATAAACCATCAACAGCTTCTCTCTTGCTAACCAAGGAACAGAGCGTCCTCCCATTTTATCAAAATTGGCATCTTAGCCACTAAGCTTTGCATTAGTATTGCCAAGGCCATTATCAGTTTCCATATCATCAACCTCCGTCAACAAGTTCTCGATAGGGTTCGAGTGCTCCATGTCATTGTTATCGATCACAATCCGCCCTTCTTGGATCATTTTCTCTACTTCCTTTTTCAAATTACGACAACTCTCAATGTTGTGCCCTATGACATTGGAATGGTACGCACATC
Organism: Nicotiana tabacum; assembly: GCF_000715075.1. Taxonomy (NCBI): domain Eukaryota; kingdom Viridiplantae; phylum Streptophyta; class Magnoliopsida; order Solanales; family Solanaceae; genus Nicotiana; species Nicotiana tabacum. The sequence goes on along the minus strand of NW_027438358.1, from coordinate 105,109 downwards.
GCGCTGCCGAATCAAAGTTTCTTGCATGTGGATCTGGAGTATATGCGGGGAGCGGCTCAATCAAGCCAGCATGCTTTAGCCTTTCAAACAGACTTGCATAAGATACTCCGATAGGGGTGAGAGCCTTTCCTCGTTTCAGCAACCTTTCGTTCCTAAATGCTTGATTGGGCCGGAAACTTGATCTAGGGGGCTTCCGGTAGGCTTGTGAGGGTGGATAGGCCTTCTGTGGAGCTGGGTATTTGGAAAGTGAAGCCCGTCTTTGGGAATCTCGTGGAGAGAAGTAGCATTGGGGAGGGGAGTAGCGTGGACGAGTGATGGAGCTACTCGGGTAGCTAGGAAAGCTGTCATAAGTGGGTTGGGATGGAGAGTATGGGGGATGGGTAATGCCAGAGTTTGAAAAGCTTGGCGGTGGTGGGGGTGGTGCTTTCCCAGTTATCCATGCCTGATACATGTCTGCCACATGTTGTCTCAGCATTTTCACTTCTTCTACCAACCCGTTGTTCTGTTCGACCAATTGTTGTCGGTCATCAGTACCGACCCACCCTGTTCTGAGGTTCTGTGTCATTTGCTTTGCAGGGAGGAGTTACCACAACCAACCACTTTTCTATATATGAACACAACAAAGGGAAGCCATCACGTTAGTGTCAGGGCATTTGACAGATAATCATATATTAGAGATGCAATGCACCTAAGCAGTTAAACCGTTTTATCAGAGATGCGATGCACTTGCGCTTTCCTTTATTTTTTCTTTCTTCCCTTTTTTTTCTTTTTCAGTGGTGGTCAAATCTTATGGAGATTGCCTACGTATCATGACCCCGCATGAATCAGACCTTACGTAGTTCGGACCAATAAAAGATAAACAATACTAATCATTTTTTTCAATTTTCATATTAAAATAAAGTGGGTTTTAAAGGTTTGAAGATGACCTACAAACTCGAAAATCAAATAACCCACCTATTCTAATCAAAAGATTTACCAACTCCAAAACAAATGGCCATCTTCCTTTCTCCGTTTGACAAATGCAACCAAACGGTTATTTTTGCAAATGTGGCCCCTTCCAAATTTTGAGACCGGAGAGGATTATTTTATAACACTTTACAAACTTGTCCATTCTTTTACGAAAATAGCCTTTCGACAACTGAAAGATACTCTAAGGCTATTTTGGCAAGAACGGTTTAAGACGCGGCCGAAGCTGGCTCGACTTATTTTTTGACTAAAAAAAATTCAAATGGTATTCACTTAACCGCTGACTTTTTCTTTCAAATTACAATGAAAACGTGGTGTTGCAAACACGGCCCTTCAGCGCCTCGGGGATGAAGATTTTTAAGGCTGTGTGGGTCAACTGGACCAAAATCCTAAACATGACCCAAAAGGTGGTTGTTTATGCAAAGTCAGCCTTCCGGCGTCCCTTTCGGGAACATTCGGCTATGTCTTGATAAAACAGCGTCATCCGACTTCTTTATGACAAAAATAAAATTTGACATATTTTTTTTGGCTATTTTTTAGCAAAAGGGGAGGTTGGATACCGCCCGACTTATTTATGACAAAAATTAAAATTTTGACACGTTTTTTATTTATTTATTGGTTTTTGGCTATTTTAGCAAAAAAGGGGGGTTGGACCCGATGAGGGTTGCCTACGTATCTCACATCCGGTGAGAATCAAACCATGCGTAGTTCGGGCAAATTAACCGAACTATTTTAAAAAAAGATATTTTTTTTCTTTTCAGCCGCAAATAACAAAACCACTTTCAAAGCACGACTCTTTTCATTTTCATTTTGGAATTTTAGAAACAAATAAATAAAACTATTTTAAAAGTAAGACTCTTTTTTATTGTCATTTTCAGGGGAAGACAAACTATTTTCCTTTTTATATTTTTGAAAAAAATAAGACAGAACAATGATTTTTTTTTCTTTCTATTTTTCTTTGCTTTTATTAAAACAAACTAATAAAACATTTTTTTTTATTTTCTCGAAATTTCGGCAGAGTTTTGACAATATTTGGGCATTGGTTTTTTTTTTTTCAAAATTAAACAATCAATTCCCTAACCGCTATTTTTTTTTCATTTCAAAATATTGTTCTTGATATTCAAAAGTCAGTCAACACACAAGTCCGAATCAAATAAATGCGCAAGTAGGAGCAAGTAAGATGCATCAGGATGATCATTTTCATTTTTGGTACACCTGTCCTAGACAGACCCAACCCCTGTGTTGAGCCTCCAAAGTCAAATGCACGTGATGCAAACAAACGTTCCTACTAGGGATCCGGCATGTAGCTGAGTTATTCTAAGTGAAAAACCTGAGGCATATTGTTCTAACCCTGGCTTACCCAAGTGGACAGCTTGAGCCGAAATGGGGGCAACGTACCGGGAGCACGAAAGTCTGCCCGACCTAGTTACTTGTCCCAACTTCGTCTTATTTGGTATGACTTCTAATAGAAAGGTGGGCCACGCGCACGTGTACACCATAAATTTAGAAGACTCAGAAAGAAGAAGGGTTTCGTAGCAGTTTTATATACACAATTCAGATAATATTAAAGCGGTAAAAGCATCATTTAGCACATTAAGCATATATCATGTAAAAATCAGATAATGAATAAAGCCAACTATAACAGTTATTTTATGCTCGAATTCTTGAACCCTAAACCAGTGGTTCTGGGTCTACTTATATCTCCAGCAGAGTCGCAAGGGCTGTCACACCTCCTTTTTCCGCCCCCGCGAGGGTGCGTAGGGAGTTTTCTCCAATTAAAGGACAGTCGAAACGGGATTTGTTTGTTTGTTTCAGAGTCGCCACTTAGGAGATTTAGGGCGTCCCAAGTCACCGGTTTTAATCCGTGAATCGAGGAGAATATGACTCTGTCTATTTAACAGTCTGCGCACCAGAAATACGGATAAGGAATTTTGTTAACCCGGGAGAAGGTGTTAGGCATTCCCGAGTTCCGTGGTTCTAGCACGGTCGCTCAACTGTTATATTCGGCTTGATTATTTTGATTTGTTAAATACATTTTATTGCATGATTTTATTGTTACCGCTTCTATTTAGATTTAAAGACCCTTCTTTGAATCGAATCACGCATACGTATATTCGTGTTATAAATTATATTTTTAAAACATGCGGAGTTGTATCACGCGCACGTGTACACAATAATATAGATAATATTTTTATTAAAATAATTATTTTCGAAATTATGCTTTAAATAAAATCAAGAACATTCGCCCTTTTGGTATAATTAAGTAGTGAACCTCACATCTCGGGTTTTTATGAAATTAATAATGATATTCTCCGAGAAATCCCTTTTATTAAATATTCGATCGAAGTCACGCGAACGCATAATCCGAATTGCTTTTAGAAATATAATTAGGTTACGCGAACGTATCCCTAATCACAAAAATATTCTTGATGGTAGTATAAATTTGTGTACCAATTGTTTATTATATCCATGTATTTTTATGTGAACATCATGAGAAATAAATATTCTTCTAGTCTCTAAATTCCTTAAAAAGAATTTACAATTTATTGGACGTTGATCGCAATTTATATTTTTTCGCGTATGAGTTATATTCCTCAAACCATTCGAATTTGAGGAGTAAAAATAAACAACGTGTGATTAATACTACCATTTAGTGAATACAATATTTGCCTACCCAAATAAACAACGTGCAAATTACGTATAAAAATTGGGAAAGAATGGATGTAAGAAAGGAAGTGATATTTTTGAAGAATTTCCATTGTTCTATTTGAAGCGAATGCTAAAAATATGTTATAATCTATAAACCTAATCACCTTCTACATTACTTGTTTTTAATCCAAAGTTATAATCGTTTGGTTAATTTATTTATGATGGTAGATAGGCATCAAGTTGATAAGAAAAGGAATTATTATACAAATCGATTGAATAAAATTGTCTTACATGCAACACAATTGTACGTCTGAAACATTCATAACACTCTAACATCGTAACGAGCTATATCAAATCACCTTCCACTTATAGTTCTATATATACCTGTTATCATGCCATAGATGAACGTACAACTTACATCGTTCAATCCACAACTAAATCAGATATTAGAATAAACTATCAATATGGTTTTTGATATTTTCATACTATTCTTTATTCAACTAACAATGCCACAAGGCTTAGTTAATGGCCAATCTTTATGCCATATTTTCTATCTTGGCAATCCAATCATAACTATGCTTTTAATGAGATTCCGAAATAGGCAACATTATTACTACGCTCATACGAATTTCAAAAGAGAAATGATCAACTAATAGTTATTCTATCAAGCATGTTACTATGTTAATCAGTATGAAGCAAAACTGAAATTTAAAATAATGAACTTAGACGAATGAAAAACATAATTGTATTTCCCAAACTTCATTTATTTGTCATGTTGAAGCTCTTCACAACATGAGTTTAAAAGATATGTACCTGATATTGGAAGCAAAAGAAAATGAAGATGAAAATCAGCAACAATAATAACAGTGCAACAACAACAACTGCCCAGCAACAGTAACAACCCAGTAACAGACCGGTGGAGTAGTAATCCCAAAAACAAAAGCTTTAAGCTTTGAATGAAACAACAACCATTAATACTAATTTCAAACAAAGAAAGAAAGCAGAAGATTTATTAGTTTTTTATTTTTATTTTGAAAGCTTAAATATTTTTCGGAATTTTTCTCTCTTAAATGTTCAGCCCTTTTTTTTATCTTCTATTCTCTATCCGTTTTTTCTCTCTATCTGTCTGTGTATTTTTTTTCGTATCTCTTTTCTTCTTTTATTTCTCTAAAACTAAATTATAAAAATACTTAAACTATCATTAAGAACTAAATTAAGTTATAAAAGCGCAAATTAACTCCCAATAACAATTAACGCGCAATTAAGTAATAATTAAGCATAAAATTGTATATTTGGATATTAAATGCTAAAAATGCAAACGATGCCTATTTTTGTAATTTTATTTTTTGTAAAACAAATTTAATTACTAAAAATTGTAGAATTAAATCCTACATGCAAAATGCGACATATTTTTGTATTTTTATTAATTTAACAAATAAACATGCACAGACAAATACAAATAATTATTCAAAATATCACAAAATTGCACACCAAGAAAATTTACTTTATTTTTGAATTTTTTGGAGTAATTCTCATACAGGACAAAAATCACGTGCTTACACTAAATATAGCAGCATAGAAGCAGTGTATGAGGTACCAGGTATTTCTGATCACTCTCATATTGAGATAAATACTGAGGTGGTAAGAAGTCACTTGAAAAAACCTTTTAGGTTGTATCATGTACTGTTACACCAAAGGAACTTCAAGAGAGTGTGCAAGAGATATGGAACCAAAGAATTGAAGGGCATACTATGCATTCCATATGGACCAAACTGCAAAGAATACAAGATATAGCAAGGTTGATGAACAAAGAAATGAACTCATTAGAAAAAAAGATTGGAAAAATCAGAGTGGAGTTACAGAATATCCAAAGACAGATTGATAATGATCATCTGAATCGGCAACTAATTGAACAGGAAAAGGAAATGATAGTGCAGGCAGAGAAATGGGAAGAAATAAACGAACAAGTTTTAAGACAAAAATCTAGAACATCGTGGATAAAATGTGATGACCCGGCCCGTCGTCACGTGAGTTACCGCCCCGTTTCCCTCCTATTATGTTCCTCTATGCTTCATTATCAGTAGTTTAGGTGATCGGGTAGAATTGGATTGGTTTTAGATAGAAATGAGACAAATAGTCTCTTTGAAGAAGGTTTGGTTTGGAAAGGTCAACCAGATGGTGACTTGTGTGTTAGAGGGCTCATAATGGATTTCTGATGATTCGACTAGTTTCGGGGGATGATTTAAGGCTTAGGAGAGCAATCAGAAGTGAATTTGGGGGCTCAGTGTAGAAGTTAGCCTAGTTTGGCGAAGTTAGGATTTTGGCGAAATCCGGTTGGTATGCGAGATTTTGATCCGAGGGTCGGAATGGAATTCCGAGAGTTGCAGTAGCCCCGATAGGTGATTTTGGATATGTGTGAAAAGTTTCGGGTCATTCGGAGGTGTTTAGGTTGGGTTTTTGATCGAATGTGCAATTCGGAAGTTTTTAATAAACTTAGGCTTTGATTTGAGGAAATTAAGGGATTTTGATGATAACGATAGTGTTTTGATGGTTCGATCAAGTTTGAATGAGGTAAAAGATCATGTTTGTGCTTTTGGTTGAGGTCCCGGGGGCCTCGGGGTGAATTTTGGTGGTTAAACGGAGGATTTGGAGTTGTTGCATGATTTTGGGTTACAGGTTCTGTTGTTTCCGCATCTGCGGAAAGGGGGCCGCATAGGCGGTTCCGCAGATGCGGCGTTTGGGTCGCAGGTACGGTCTGGGAGACCTTGGCTTGGACCGTAGGAACGGAAGGAAATCCGCATAAGCGGTATTGGACCGCAGAAGCGGTCCCTGGTGAGTTAAGTTAGACCGCAAAAGCGGTCGTTTGGTCCCATGTGCGATGACCTTAGGTGCGGTTATTTGACCGCAGGAGCGGAAATCGACCTGGGTTTTAAAGTGAACAGTGTTTCCAAATTTGAAAGAGAAGGAAATAATTTGGGACTTCGGATTTGGCGATTCTTCGGCGATTTTGAAGAGGATTTGGAGGGGTTTCATTAGGTATGAATGATTGGACTCGGATTATGTTATTATAGTGTAAGATCATGGATTAAACACTGAAATTCAAGGAATTAAAGGTTAAAAATGGAGGTTAGGGCTTGAAACTTAAGAGAGTTAGAATTGATGATTTGAGGGGTCAAATGGACTCCGGTTCTTGTGAATTTGATATGTATAGACTCGGGGCGAGATAATGATCGTTTTGATGTAAAGTTTTCTAGATTTCGAGAAGTGGGCCCAGGGCTCGGGTTTTGCCAACTTCGTGATTTTTGGTATTTTTAGAGTATTTTCGATTGGGTTATGTTTCTTTAGCACATTGTAATGTATTCGTTGTGGTTTTGGCTAGATTCGATGCGCGAGGAGGTCGATTCGAGGGGCAAGGGCATTGCGGACTAGTCTACGGCCGGCTAGAGGTGAGTAATATGTGTAGATGATGACCTAAGGGTTTGAAACCCCGGTATATCACACTGTGATGCTATATTGAGGCAAGACACGCACTCCATGATGGGTGCGGGGTCGTTTGTGACTGGGGGCTATGGCTTAGTACGCCCCGAGTGGTGTCCAAGCGGTGCTTTGGACTATAGACTGATTAATATACATCCTATCTGGAGTATTATGATATATTTGGGCTGTATACCGACTATTTGAATCCCTTGGGGATTATTATCACTGCTTCCATGATGCTTAGCATGCTATATGATTTCAGTCCTGAGTTTTAAACACTATTTCGAAATGCTTAGTCACATTCCTAAGGTTTTAACAACTTAACTATATTTTTCCTAATAATTGGAACTAAGAATTGTAATTTGACTGACTTGTGACTCACATGCATATTCTGGACTGAGTGTGGATTGGGCTGCATGTCGCAGCGATGTTACAATGAAATTGCGCTTGGGCTGTAGGAGCCCCTCCGGAGTCTGAACCCCCACAGTGAGCGCGGGTACCCAAATGGATCGGGTTGCACGCCGCAACGGTCATGTGCATTGCATTGCATTCATGCATCAATATTTACCTGATCTACCTGATTTTGTTGTTGTCATTTTACCATTAATTGTGTTAAATTGCTAGATATAGCTTTACATTGTGGTATTTCGTAGATTCTTATCTTCAGTCATTATATATGCTTATTACTCACTGAGTTGGAAGTACTCACTTTACTCCCTGCACCATGTGTGCAGATTCAGGCGATCCGAAAGCTTAGTTGAGTGCTTTTGCCGTCTTCAAGAGTTGCTTCAGAGTTGTCGAGGTAGCTGTTTGGCGTCCGCAGGACCCGACTTCTCACCCTTTATCCATTTATATTTCTGCATCCTAGACTTATGTATTTTAAGGATTTTGCTACTAAGTTGTATTTAGAGGCTCTAAACTCGTGACTCCAGATTTGTTGGGAGTTGTTTGATGGTTATTCTGGTTTTCCTTGTTGTTTCTGTTTACTATCGTACACTGAACCTTATAACTGCTGAATTTTCTTCAATCATTTGGTAATGAAATGTCGTAATTGGGTTGTGAGAGTTAATTGGTCGGGCTTACCTAGCATTTATTGTTGGGCGCCATCACGACCGGGATTGGGGTCGTGACATAAAAGCAGGTGACAGAAAGTCAAAAATATTTCATGCTCAGTTAAAGAATAGACAGGCTAGAAATAGAATTGCTTCCATTTGTAATGAGAAGGGGGAAAGTAACAGAACCAAAGCAGATTGAAGATGAATTCAAAGGCTTCTTTCAGAACTTACTGGGCAGTGCAACAACTAAACTACCATGCATTGATTTGGACTTAGCTAGGAATGGGCACTGTCTCACAAAGGAGAAACGGAAGATATTGAGTTGCAAAGTAACTAGGGAAGATGTAGATAAAGCAGTGAAGGAGTTACCATATGAAAAAGCACCAGGGATATATGGTTTTACTGCAGAATGTTTCAAGAAATATTGGTCTACAATTGGTAATAAGGTCAGAGCATCTGTATTAGAATTCTTTAGCAATGGGAAGCTGTTGAAGAATGTTAACTGCACAACTTTAACACTGATTCCAAAGGTAGCCAACCCAAATTCAGTACAAGAGTTTAGACCTATTGCATGTTGCACAATTATATACAATATCATATCAAGAATCCTCACAACAAAATTGAAATTGGTGGTAGAATCAATTGTAGGAGAATCCCAGTCAGCTTTTATCGAAGGAAGGAACATACTGGACAATGTGATCATAGCACATGAGATGGTAAAAGGATACAATAAAAAGGGAGTATCGCCAAGATGTTGTATTAAAATAGATATAAGGAAAGCCTATGACTCAGTCGAATGGCCTTTTCTTAGAATGATATTGATAGAGTATGGTATGCCTGTGAAGTTTGTGGAGCTGATTATGGTATGTGTATCTATTGTTAGTTATTTTCTGATCCTTAACGGAGGGTTAACAAACAGATTCCAATGGAAGAAAGGGCTAAGGCAAGGAGACCCTATGTCTCCTTACCTTTTTGTGCTTGTGATGGAGTACCTGAACAAAGCTCTAAAAAAGTTAAAAGACAACCCAAACTTCAATCACCATCCAAGGTGTTCCAGAAATAATATTACTCACATTTGCTTTGCAGATGATTTAATTCTTTGTTCCAGAGCAGATGAGGTGTCTATCAAATTGCTGCTTAAAAGTTTCAATCACTTCTCAGAGGTATCAGGTTTGAAGGCCAATCTGGAGAAAAGTGCTCTATATATTGCAGGAGTAACAAAGGATTTCAAGGAGATGATACTGGAAGAAATGCGGTTTACTTTAGGGGAATTACCATTTCTATATCTTGGTGTTCCATTTTCTTCAAAAAGGTTATCAGTGTCATAGTGTATGCCCTTGATCGAAAAGATAACAGCTCGGATAAACTGTTGGACAACTAAGTGGTTATCATATAGTGGAAGACTCCAATTACTGAATAATGTGATATTTGAGCTGCAAACTTACTGGGCACAAGTGTTCTTATTGCCAAAGAAGATACTCAAGATGATTGTTATTGTGTGTAGAACCATTCAGTGGACAGGAAAAAGTGATCTATCACGGAGAGCATTGGTAGCATGGGACATAATATGTATGCCATTATCAGCAGGAGGGTTAAATATTCTGGATATTTATTCATGGAACAAAGTTGCATTGTGCAAACTGTTATGGGACATTAGTGCAAAGAAAGATACACTATGGATTCAATGGGTCCATAGTTATTATGTCAAAGAGAAAGATGTTATGGTAATGGACACTCCTAAACAAGCATGCTGGATTGTGAAAAAAATCTTTGATACTAGGCAATGGTTTCTGGAAAAGCACTCAAGAAATGAGCTGGAGCAATACCAAATAAATGGCAAGTTTAAAATAAAAAAACTATGCATTGCAATGAGACCTCAGTTCCAGAAGGTTTGATGGAAGAAGATTACAGCAGGATCAAAAGCAATACCAAAGCATAGATTTATTCTTTGGTTAGTACTTCACAGGAAATTAGCCACAGTGGACAAGCTAAGAAGATGGGGCACTATACTTGATGATGAATGTGTATTATGTGGTACAAATGAAGAAGAGTCAATGGAGCATTTATGGTTTGGATGCAGTTATGCCAAAACAATATGGTCTAAACTGTTACATTAGCTGAATGAAACCCATCAGATTGGTAATTGGGATGATGTGATTAAATGGCTGACAAGCAGAAATCCAAGCAGAGCTCGTGGAGAAGTGCTCGTGTTCCTATTCACAACCATGGTGTATCATGTTTGGACAGAAAGGAACAGCAGAAGATTCCAAGGAAAAGCAGTAGAAGGCAGGCAAAAAATCAAAGACATAGTACTGGAACTGCACCTGGCTGGACAGAATGAAAGGAAATGGCAAAAAGAATTAGCAAGACTAAAGAATTATCCAAGTATAGTATAGAAAGATTACAGTAATTAAAGGATAGATGTGTAAATGGAAAGTGATAGTTGAGAGTGTTCAGAAAATGTAATAGATAGAATCTAGTTCTAGAGTCAAAAAAAGAACTAGCGAATGTAAATATTCTTACTTGGTTATAAAGTTTAAGCATTTAACCAAAAAAAAAAGAAGTAGGAAAGGAAGACAACATAGAAAATAACAAAGTGATAACTGGAACGTAAAATGAATTGTGGAAGTAAGTCTGCCGCTTTAGCAGAGATTCGAACTTGTAACGAATGGCCCTATAATAAACCCTATTTGCCATTGTTCTGCAGCTTCCATGTCACAGCCCGAATTTCCCACCCTCGGGGGATCGTGATGGTGCCTACTAATAGGAGTTAGGCAATCCAAACTTAATTACCTTTTCCATTAATGACATAATCCCTTTTTAACAATTAGCGGCAATAATATAAACGACACGGAATTAAATAATAAGCGGAAGTCTTTAATCATAGAAAACCGAATAGAAATGCGAAAAAATTCAACATAAGCCTCTACCCAAAACTGGTGTCACAATACTCACGAACTACTAAGATTTACTAAATACAATGTCAGAAAGAAAATGTAATTGTTTGTCCCGAATACAAAAGACAACATACTGAAAAGATGGATAAAGGAGATGCCGGGCCCGTGGACGCCTGCAAAGCTACCTCGGTGTCTCACTGGACTGAAGGTCAGCTCACTCGTTACTGCTACTGCTGTCCAAAACCTGGATCTATGCAAAATAGCACAAAGTGTAGTATCAGCATAACGGACCCCATGTGCTGCTAAGTGCCTAATCTAACCTCGGCGAAGTAGTGACAAGGCTAGGACCGGACTACCAATTAAACATGTGCAGTTATATAATATACAGCGGAAAGTAAAGCAAAAATAAACAAGTAAAGATGGGAGGGGGGAAACATGTTGCGGGCGTATACCAGTATTAACAGTAAGTCCAGAGTAACAGTCTAAGGGTAGCTTAGAATTTAAAGCGAACAAAGAAACTAGTATCCAAAATAAACACACTCGTATCAATAATTATTGCGGCGTGAAACCCGATCCCAATATATAGCAACACTATTGTGGCGTGTAACCTGATCCATATCATTTAGCATTGTTGCGGCATGCAACCCGATCCACAAATATCATTGTTGCGGCGTGCAACCCGATCCATATCATTTAGCATTGTTGCGGCATGCAACCTGATCCATAAATTTCATACAATGTACAGCATCACCCTTCGTGCTTTATCACTCTTCCTCACCCAAACAACAATCACAAATAAGGGGCAAGAAAATAAATAAATAATTAATGATAAAAAACCCGGCAAGGGAATGCAATTAAAAAGTTAAATCTCGACAAGGGAACAATATCAATAAATTTTCATGTCCCGGCAAGGGAGAAAATCAACAAAACGTTCCGGCAAGGGAGTAAACCAATAACTCTTTCTCTTTCTTTCACTTTCATCTCATAGTTCACATTATCACTTGAGCCAATGCTCCAAAGATTAAATATATCATATACCTTCACAATTTGTATTTCAACTCGAGCCAATGCTCCACGAAGTTCAAATCTCACAATTTCCTTTCACATACTCTTTAAAACATATAGAAATCATCAATTAAGTATGGAAGCTATAACAAAACCAGGATATTCGGCAATCTAAGGACTCACGGTCATGCTAGACACCAATGTATAGATATTCGTTACCATGCCTATACATCGTACTCGACAATTAGCAAGTAGCAAATAAGACTCCACTCCTATTCCCTCAAGCTAAGGTTAGACCAAACACTTACCTCAACTTCCACGGCCAAATCAATCCACAACAACAGTTTTCCCTCTCGAATTCGGCTCCAACTCAATCAAATCTATACAATAATGACTTCATAGTATCAATATATGCTAAACAAATCAAACCCATTGCCTAAATATAGATTTTCAAGCCTTCTTTCCAAAATTCTAAAAATTGAACCCGGTCCCGCTTGGTCAAAACATGAGGTTCAGACCAAATTCATATCCCTCATTCCCTCACGAGCCCGAAGATATAATTTTTTTTCAAATTCGACCCCAAAACGAGGTCTAAATCAAGAAAAGGTAAAAAGCTTTAACTATACCCAATTCCCCCATTTTTTACTCTAAATTACATGTTTTAGGCTTAGGAATTCAACAAATATTGATGGAAAATGATGAAAACGAGTTAAGATTTACTAACCCAAGAAGTGTTGGTAAATAAAGCTTCAATGGATGCCTAAGGACCTTGGAGAAGAAGGAGCTCGTGTGTTTTGATGAAAAATTTCCGTCACTGTTCTGTTTTGGAATTAAAATATAACTAGGCGAAATTGCCCTTCGCGTTCGCGGAAAGAGGGTCGCGTTAGCGAATGGTAAACTTGGCAGACCATCGCGTTCATGATGGGAAGAGTGCGAACGCGAAGAGGAAAGGCTGGGGGTCCAGGACTTGGTCTACGCATACGCGTGGACCTTTCGCGATAAAGGAGCCCTATGAACTACGCGAATACGAAAGTATCAGTGCGATCGCGATGAGGAAAATGAAGGCTAAGTCCTCACAGTCAAATAACCCTATGTGAACGTGAGGGCTTGAACGCGAACGCAAAGGAGGAGAAATTAAGGCATCACGAACGCAGGAGGAAGGACGCGAACGCGAAAAAAAACTGGGTCTGCAACAACTGAAGAATTTCTGCAATCTTTCTAAGTTCGAAACCACTCTGAAACACCTCCCAAAACACTCCCGAGCCCTCGGGGCTCCTAACCAAACATATACACTAACTCAACAACATCCTACGAACTTAGCCGTGCGATCAAATCGCCAAAATAACATAAAAAACAATGAATCAAACCTCAAAATTACTAGTTTTCTTCAAACTTCATAAACTTTCAAATTTAGAGTTTTAAGTCCGAAACACGTCAAACGACGTCCGATTTCGACCAAACTTCACAGAATATCTTAAACCACATATAAGACCTGTACCGGGCGCCGGAACCAAAATACGGTCCCGATACCAACACATTCTAATCAATTTTCATTTCCATTTTCCTTAATAATTTGAGAAAAATAATTTTACTCAAAAATTCATTTCTCGGGCTTGGGACCTCGGAATTCCTCCATTTTTAACTAAATAAAAAATTTAGCCAAAATATTGAAAGTTCGGCAAGTTTCTTTTTTTTTTTTTGGTGAAATTAAAAAATAGCCAGATTTACAAGTGGTAAATTGAAAACAACTACAATTTCAAAAGTAATCAAAATTTAGTCACTTTCATGTAAAGATAAATTTGAACAAAAATACTGTTCAAAATCTAGAAAAAATATTCTAGCATAATATGCTGAAATTTCATAATGTGCTAGAGTTCCAACATAGTATGCTGGAAGTTCATCAGTGACGGAACCAGGATTTTATACAAGCGGGTTCAATCAAAGAGGTAGCCACTAATATAAGCGGCACCGGTAAATAAAATTTGCTCACTACTCAATTTTATTCATCATGTGACCTCAAAATAAAGCCATTGAAGCTCTTTTTAATCAAAGTTGATTTTTTAATAAAACAATATTTACTTTCAATATTTAGAATTTTATCTATATATATTAACAAATTTATAAATTTATTGACTTTAACAACAACAAAAAAATCTAACCAACTTAAAAATCTTATAACTATAAGAAATTTAACATTATAAGTATTTACAAACAAAAAAAGTGGAGTTATGAACTAAACTATTTTGTACAAACGCTAAAGTAAAAGAGATTATACGCCAGAGACCAAATCCTAGGGGAACAGAGATAAACTTAGCGGAGGTGGTTAAAGGAAATATATCTCAACGACAGGGGATGCAATTGGAGTATTATCCCCCAATTATCAAAGAAGGAGTGAAGGTGGTTCGACTGAATCAAATTGAAGTCAAGGATAAAACCCAGAAATGGCAGGCATCCCTAATTGGGTATGTATTGGGAGGAAATTCACCGTTTAAAGACATGTTTAACTTTGTATATGGTGTGTGGAGTTTTGTCGCAACTCCACAAGTATTTCTTCATGATGATGAATATTTTGTTTTCAAATTTGAATCAGAAGATGATAAGAAGCTAGTTATACAGAAAGGACCATATACCTTTAATAATCGACCAATGATATTAAAGCAATATGAACCTAAATTTCAAATCAATAAGGAGAAAACAAGAAATATTCCAATTTGGGTGATATTCCCAGGGCTACCAGTGGAGTATTGGATAAAGGAAAATTTAGGGCGAATAGCAAGCTGTATAGGGAAACCTATATGCTCTGATAGGTTAACTGCAGAAGGTGAAAGAATTTCTTATGCTAGGATGTTGATTGAAATGGCAATATCACAGGAATTGCCAAATGTACTGTTAATTGAGGAGGCGGAGGGTATACATAGGGAACAAGAATTAGAGTATGAATGGAGACCAGATTTTTGTGAAGTTTGTTTCCAAATAGGCAAACATGAAGTCAATTGTGAAAAATCCCCAATCGACAAGCATAAATATAGAGAGGAGAAACAGGATAGACAAGATGGAATGAAGCAACAAAAGAAGATGCAATGAAAAGTAAAAGCTAAAGTGGATCAAGGAGGAACAGCAGAGGTGCGGGAAAAAGCAATATCACAGGATAAAGAGATGAATGATCAGGGGAAGAAGCAAAAAGAAAATCAGAACATTGAAGCTCAAGAGGAGAATTATCAGCAGCAAAGGTCTAAAGGAAAGCAAACGATGAAGGTAAACAACAAAAAAGTACTGAGTGGACGTAAGATAGAAAAGTTGTTAATGACCAACAAATACAGTACATTGAGAATACAATAAGCTAGCAGCATTGAAAGAATGACTGAAGGGATTGACCTCAACGAGGAAAATCCCCCATGATAATAAGTGCCTGGAATATAATAGGGCTGAATAAGCCCTATAAGCAGAGAGAACTCAAGGCCTATCTGCTGAAAAATAAAATTACTCTACTAGGCTGCCTTGAGACAAAGATAAAGACTAGGAGTGTTAGTAAAATTAAAAGAAAATTTGGAAATGACTGCAGATATTTTCAGATGAGAAGATAAATCCTATTGGTATACTATGGGTATTCTGGAAAGACATTATGGTGCAAGTCAACATCCTGATGGTCACTACTCAAGTGATTCATTGTCAAGTGAAGGATATGAGGTCCCAATTTGAATGTTGTATTACTTTTGTGTATGGTAAGAACAAGTTACATGAAAGGAAGAAGCTGTATGAACAACTAAGGATGATTTATAGAACAATGCAGGAGTCTTGGTTGGCGATAGGAGACTTTAATAGTGTTCTATCTGTCAATGATAGAATAAATGGTCAACCTATTCATCAAACTGAGATAGTAGACTTTCAAAATTGTATAAAGGATATTGGAGTGGGGCAATTGAATAGAAAAGGGCGTCAGTGGTCGTAGTGCAACAAAAAAAGATACTGGAGAAAGAATATATAGTAACATTGACTAGGTGTTTGGGAATGCATCTTGGTTTACTAAATATAGCAGCTTAGAAGCAGTGTATGAGGTACCAGGTATTTCTGATCACTCTCACATTGAGATAAATACTGAGGTGGTAAGAAGTCACTTGAAATAACCTTTTAGGTTGTATCATGTACTGTTACACCAAAGGAATTTCAAGAGAGTGTGCAAGAGATATGGAACCAAAGAATTGAAGGGCATACTATGCATTTCATATGGACCAAACTGCAAAGAATACAAGATATAGCAAGGTTGATGAACAAAGAAATGAACTCATTAGAAAAAAAGATTGGAAAAATCAGAATGGAGTTACAGAATATCAAAAGACAGATTGATAATGATCATCTGAATCAACAACTAATTGAACAGGAAAAGGAAATGATAGTGCAGGCAGAGAAATGGGAAGAAATAAACGAACAAGTTTTAAGACAAAAATCTAGAACAACGTGGATAAAATGTGACGACCCGGCCCGTCGTTATGTGAGTTACCGCCCCGTTTCCCTCCTATTATGTTCCTCTGTGCTTCATTATCAGTAGTTGAGGTGATCGGGTAGAATTGGATTGGTTTTAGATAGAAATGAGACAAATAGTCTCTTTGAAGAAGGTTTGGTTTGGAAAGGTCAACCGGACGGTGACTTGTGTGTTAGAGGGCTCATAATGGATTTCTGATGATTCGACTAGTTTCGGGGGATGATTTAAGTCTTAGGAGAGCAATCAGAAGTGAATTTGGGGGCTCAGTGTAGAAGTTAGCCTAGTTTGGCGAAGTTAGGATTTTGGCGAAATCCGGTTGGTATGCGAGATTTTGATCTGAGGGTCGGAATGGAATTCTGAGAGTTGCAGTAGCCCCGATAGGTGATTTTGGATATGTGTGCAAAGTTTCAGGTCATTCGGAGATGTTTAGGTCAGGTTTTTGATCGAATGTGCAATTCGGAAGTTTTTAATAAACTTAGGCTTTGATTTGGGGAAATTAAGGGATTTTGATGTTAATGATAGTGTTTTGATGGTTCGATCAAGTTTGAATGAGGTAAAAGATCATGTCTGTGCTTTTGGTTGAGGTCCCGGGGGCCTCGGGGTGAATTCGGGTGGTTAAACGGAGGATTTGGAGTTATTGCATGATTTTGGGTTGCAGGTGTGAGCACGTGATTTTTGTTTTCGCGACAATCACTCCAAAAGAAACAAAATAATAGTAGTTTGGTCTTGCTGCACAATTTTTCGGATTTTACGTGGCATTTTCGGTATTTATTTGTGGTCTTCCCCTTTTGTATTTTTATCAAAACAAAATATATGTGTCGTGTGTAAAAATATAAAGTGATGTTATTTTTTTATTTTTTTATTTTTTAATTGTGTGATTAATTGTTTGTTTAATGTTTTTATTAGTGTTGTTTAATTTAATTAAGGGTTTAAAGAGGAAAAGGGATTTCGGATTGGGCCAGTCCAATAAGACAAGCCCAAACTAAATTATCCGGTCCAGTCCAGTTCGGCCCCAGGAGTATCCCAAACGACGTCGTTTGGGTCGTGCTTGATCTGGGCCGTTGATCTCAGAATGATAAACGGCCAAGATCACATACCCCGTACCCGCGAACAGATCCGACCCGTTCTACCCGAACCAACCGTGACCCTTAGTAAGCTAAACGACACCGTTTCATTTAAACTTCCAGATCCAGGCCGTTGATCTCCATTGATCTAACGGCTGAGATCAAGCCATCCACCCCATATATAAGATTTCCACTCATACCCCACCCCCCTATCCAAATACCCCTCCTTCGTCCTCATCCTTTCCAACAGACCCAAACCCCGGAACCCTAGCCGCCCCCTTTCCCCTCACCATTAATCCCGGCGGCATGGACGCCGGTGACCCCCACTTTAACACCATAGATGCACCTCACCACCCTGAACCCAAATCCACCAACCGCTTAGCTCGAATCCCCTCCCACCTTCTCGAATCTTCATTTGAAGATTCGAGTCGGACCTCGACTTACACCGATCTACCCCAGCTTCACACCAGACAGTCCCCGGACCTCTCTCGTGACCAAACTATGCTTGGTTTGGTCCGAATCTAACCGTGGAAACCCAAATCCCAAATCTGCCATCTAGGAACCTTAGAAACCCCGGGCCTGGTCTGTGTCCGTTTGAGCCAAGTGATTAGGGTCTAATGGACCTTAATCGAAGTGTTCTCAGTTGAGAACACTTCGATTAAAGTCCGTTCAACCCCAAGAAGGGTCTATTCAAATACAAGCTAAGGTTTTCTGATTTTTTAGGTAATTTTTGTTTTCTTTATCAGTTTATTTTGTCTGCTACAATTGAATGTCTGTTCGTATGTTTTGTTTAATTTATGTTATTGAATTTTTGTCGACTGTTGTTATCCACCTTACCCGGACCTCTGTATTTGGCCAAGTTCTTTCCATTTACTGATCATGTGTATGTGTGTAAGCTTTACAATCAATTGAATTTAAATTCGATTGATTAATCAATTCTCCAGTACAATTTTTGCTTAGTCAGTGCAATTTGAATCGCACGTTTGATACTGTTAGATTTCTGATCATGGTCTTTGATTGTATATGTTATAATCAGTATAGTCGATTCGATACGTGTCGTCGAATAGTTTCAGCTGTTTGAATGATAACAATTTGATCTGTTCTTGCTGAACATTGTTTGAATCAAAATTGAGAATCGAGTATAGCTACTTATAGTTGTTAATTTGAATCAGAAATCTAAGGATTTGGTTTGTAGTTGCAGTCTGAATTGGTGGCATGTGCACTTGTGCACAACATGTGCATAAAGGCCCTTTTTAGAGTTTAAAATAACTTGACAGCATATGCTGTCAGGTTATATTCTTGCTGCCCATGTCTGCTTTTAGTTTAATAAGCTGATTAAAAGGGCTGTCAGGAATCTCATGGGAGGTTTTCATATTTTAAAATGTTGAGTGGAAAAACAGCAAGAAAGGAGGGGGTTCTGATATGTTTAACAGACTAAAAGGGGCTGATGTTAGGCTATAAAGAGAGGAGAACTTCCATTAGTTCAAAAAAAAGAGACTCAGACAAATTTTGAGACTGGAAATTGACCCTGGATTTTAAAAGGAGAGGAAAACATCTTTGAGGAGATAAATAGAGAGGCATATACAGATATACATTGAGAGAGGCATAAAACAAAAAATACAGAAGCTTTTCTTCTCATTGCTGTCTTGATTTTACTGATTTCGATTTGCTTGATCAATACTGATTTCTTCCAAGTCTCGACAAAGTTTACTAGTTGTGGTTCGCATTGGTTTGTTTCCTGGATTTGGTCTGTCTTGGACTTCTATTTCTACTGCACTGTTTGCTGCTGTCATTTTGCCATTTTTCCATCGGCCATAGTTGTATCTTGCACTGGGACTTGTTCTTGTTTGTTACCTGCTGTTACTGTTGCTGTTTGGTATTGCTCCTATTGCTACTGACTTCCCTGCTTCTTCTATTATATTCAACATCCAGGTACACACTAGAACTCCGCATTGATGTAACAATGAAAGCATGAAATAAAAGACACGCGAGAGTTTAATCGTTCGTTGCTGCATTTACAATTTTATAAACGTTATTAGATTTGTGTAACCTATTTAGTTTGAAACTCAATGAAGAACACATAGGGTAGCCTGTACTTAATTGAAGTTTAGTGTGCTTAAAATTGTGATTTCAGTTATCTAGTTGGTTGTATGATAAAGAATGCGTGAGTAGTTGGCATACAGATAATTAGATTTCCTTTCAGCTATATTTTGTATATATAGGGCAGAATGTTTTAACCCTGCAGAATACAATGTAGTTTTAATCTTTTGAGTTCTAACTTTATCGGATCTCGTTAGGCAGTTTACATGACCACGTTCGAACCCTATTAGTAGCAGTTTCCGATAGTCAATTCTACTGACTTAGTTTAAATAAGTTAGTTTAAATTCAGGATTGAAGAACATTTTAACGTAGGTTTTGGCAGTTTTATTAATCTTGTATATTAATATCCTCTAGCGAATTAAAAGCATGTTCATCCATGAAATAAGGCACGAAACAATTCACGTCTCATAAACAACTAATCAGATAATCAAATAAGAATCCGAAGTTGGTCAAGCATGTAATTTAATTAGCGTGTACTTTTCCTTCTTTCATTTTTCTCAAAGATAAACACAAAAAAAATAGAAAAAATTTAGTCGCCATTAGGTTTATCCTTTCATAAAATGAGACGAGCTTCGCCAAATAAAAATGTAAATTGTGGGGCCCTCAATAATTAACCATAATAAATACTTAGAATTCAGGATGGACTGTTTAGTGAATTTCACTGTCTTCCCCAAAGATAATAACGCGTTAGACTCTTTAGGCGTGACTCAATTGAAATTACATTCTTAATTTCGGGTGCGCATTTATGTGACCCAAATTCAAATCTCAACGGAGTCAAAATGTGTTAACAACCACGGTGCATTGATTGTGACGTGGTTCGAGATGCATTTTCACGACGTTGCAATTCTATAAAAATAAACGATAATAATAAAAACGGTCTAAACTTCATAAAAGCACGTAAGTCACAACATGTATTTAAATCAGATATTTAGCCATTATAACAATTTAAGCGACCGTGCTAGAACCACGGGATTCGAGGGTGCCTAACACCTTCCCTCGGGTCAACAGAATTCCTTACTTAGAATTTCTGGTTCGCAGACTTCATTTGGAAAAGTCGAAAATTTCCTCGATTTGGGATTCATGATAAACCGGTGACTTGGGACGCCAAAAGCCAAACCTTTCCCAAGTGGCGACTCTGAATTAAATAAATAACCCCATTTCGAATATTGTCACTTAAATTGTAATAACTCCCCTCGCGCATTTAACCCTTCGGGGCGGGCGCGCAAAAAGGAGGTGTGATAGCTCTGGCGACTCTGCTGGGGAAATTGTTCACCCAGAACCACTGGTTCAGGGTTCAAGAATTCGAGCTTAGAATAATTGTTATATTTGGCTTTATTATCTGATATTTATTACATGTTTTGATATAACGTGCTGAATGTTGTCTTTTACCGCTTTGATATTATCTGAACTGTATATAAATTGTGCCGAAACCCTTCTCTTCTTACCTCCGGGGAGAAGCTCGCTGGTCGAGACTCCCTATTCTGTTAGTGTCAATACCTGAAATAAGAAAGAGGCCGGAAAAGTTACAAAGCCAGACGATCTCGCGGGTCCCCGGTACGTAGCCCCCTTCTCGACCCGAGTTGTCCGCTCGGGTACACAGTCTAGAACATATACTTAGATTATAAACCTAGTATAACGAGACTTCATGTCGGATCCCTAGTAGGAACGCTTATTTGCATCATGTTGCATTTTGACATAGGGGACTCAACACAGGGGTTGGGTCCGTCTAGGACAGGCAACCTGAAATGAAAAGACCATCCTGCTGCATCCCGTTTGTTTTGCGCATTTATTTGCTTCGGATCTGCATGTTGACCGGTTCCTAAAAAAACGGGAAAACTTAAAAAGGGAAGAAAAATAGCAGTGTAGGGGAGATAAGTACTTATTTTGGAAAAAAATAAAACCAATGTCCAAGTAATGTCAAAACCTCACCGATATCTTTTTTTTTTAAAAATAAAAATTTGTCTTTTAGTTTGATTTATTAGAAGTCCAAAAAATGCTATTTAGCAGTCCTTGAGAATATTTTCTTTATCTCTTTTTGAAAGAAAAATAAAAAAAAACTATAATAATAATATATAAAAATCAAAAAAATACTTTCTTGCTTTTTTTAAAAAAAAATTGTATTCCAAAAGAAAGGGGTTTAATTAATTTACTTTTATTTCATGAGGTACCGAACTACGCCGGTTTGATTCTCACCGGATGTGAGATACGTAGGCAACCCCCATCGGGTTCAACCCATTTTTTTGCTAAGATAGCCAAAACCAACAAAACAAAAAATATGTGTCAAAATAAGTCAGGTGGTGCTGTTTTATCATAAATAGCCGAATGTTCCCAAAAGGGATGCCGGAAGGCTGACTTTGCATAAACAACCACCTTTTGGGTCGTGTTTTGTCCAATTGACCCACACAGCCTTAAAATCTTCATCCCCGAAGTGTTGAAAGGTCGTGTTCGAAAACTTGATCCTTCTTGTAAAATACTTTTGAGTCAAGTTATTTTTGTTAAAATCACCCTAATAAATGTGTAGGATGAACACGATGCAAAATGAACATTTTTCAATAGTGACCAAAATCCCTGTCAAGTTACGGCTATGGTGGAATGATTTAGGTGCTGAGGGGCAAGACGAGGTCAAGAAATATCTGAAAGGTCTCACGGGTTTACTGGAAATCCTGCCTCGAGAGGATATCATAAGAGCTTTGGTTACCTACTGGGACCCAACACACAATGTTTTCCATTTCTCCAATTTTGAACTCACCCCGACTCTGGAAGAAATGGCTAGGTACATCGGGAACGCTGAACTTCCGTTAAGGCAAAAATACCTAGTCTCCCCAAGAGCCGTCACGGTACATCGATTTCTGGACTCGCTAAAAATACCCAGGACGGTCCGCAATCCAGATTTGGCCACCGGTTTTTGTAATCCATGCTTCATATACGACAGGTATGGTCATGTAGGAGGATTCAACAATCCGATTAACAAACTATGCAGCAAAGGTAGTCGTCAGAAGTGGGATAAGCACAGACGGGTGGCTTTCATGATAACATTTTTGGGCCTTTTAGTATTTCCAAGGAAAGATGGGAATATTGATCTGAAGATGTCCGGGGTAGTCAGTACTTTGCTCACTCGAAGCGATAGCACTCTCGCGCCTATGGTGGTATCTAATATCTTTCGAGCTCTCACAACTTGCAAAGCCGGGGGGAATTTCTTCGAAGGTTGTAACTTGCTGCTACAAATGTGGATGACTGAACATCTCTGCCATCGCTCCGAGCTCTTGAGCCATGGTTCTTCAGAGAAAACTTGCATAGAAGAATTTTACACGAGAACCAAAGAGATCAGTCTGCCCAAAGGAGTTATGGCATGGACCTCATTCTTTCAAGCTCTTACTGCCAGCCAAATATAGTGGACACTGGGTGGCTGCCTATTGATGAGGTCATATATATGCCAGCAACTAAAACTCATTTCCTGCTGATGGGACTTAAGAGCATTCAACCTTACGCGCCCTGCCGAGTCTTGAGACAGTTCGAAAGATACCAGATGATACCATACGAGGAGGATCTTAGCGCTCAAACGATTGAGATAAGTCCTGACGGACAATTTCCGGAAGCTAAAATCCGCCAGATCTGGAACGAATGTCAATATTGAAAACAGATACTTGCGTGCAAGATCAGACCGAAAGTGAGACAGCACCAGGCTACCTGGCATGGTACAGAAGAGAACTCGAACATGAAAGGCCGGCTAAAAGACCCCACATCCTGAATTTCGTCGAGTCGTCACAAAAGCAGTGGGATTGGTTGGCAAAAGAAAGAGGCTATTGTACCGAAATCAGCCGGTTGAAGCAACAAGTGGAAAGCCTGAAATATGAGCACAACGTGCAAGTTGCTACCGATATGGGAGAACAAAACATGTTGACTCAGGAAAACGAGATGCTCAGGGTCCAGATCAAACAGATGAGGACGGATGCTGATAAACAACCAAGGAGTCTATCGGACGAGCAATTGATAAAAAGGTTGAAAAGTGAAGTCAGAGAATGGCGAGATGGCTTAGAAAAGTCCGAAAACATCATGGCGGAGCTCAGAGCACAGTGGGATACACGAGCAGATAAGCAGCGCCGATACTTGAATCAATTGAAAGGCGACCACGAGAAAACTGTTGCCAAAATAAAGAGAGAGATGGCTATACTTGAGATCAAAGTAGTTAATCAGGCCGAGGATTTCCAAATTGAGAGCAGATACTGGTACGACTTGTTAGCCCAGATGAAGTTAGAAGTATGGCGACTGAAGAATCAGCATATACAGGATTCTCAGGTATTCAAGATGTGTAGCGATCAGATAAAACGCCTACTCATAGAGAAGAAGCAAACCAGAGATAGGATCAAGGCCATTGCCCATGCCATCACCAGACGATGTCTACGATGTGAGAACATGACCAGCGTTACCGTCCTCTCGGCAGTGATGGGTTATGTCAAGCAGACCATGCATGAGCTGGAGCATCTTGAGATGGATCTCACACCTAGGACCGCGGCGAGGCCGAACGATGCCCCGCGGGCACCAATTTTCAAAACCATAATGTACTCATAAGTCGAGTCTGTATCTTAGCATCTTCTGCCTGTTTTTCCTATCATGGTGGTTTTAGTCTATTTGAGTCTAGGTTTATTTTCAAAGTTTGCTCTTTCTTTTGCAAAATGTAGTTTGTATTAGACCGTTTCAACAATAAAAGGTGTGCCTCTTTTACGCTCATTTGTGTTTTGAACTACATAATGATCTGATTCACGTGGCATCGTGATATGTAGGCAATCCTCATCGGATCCGGTCGCGGTTTAACCAAAGAGAAAAATTGAAAAAAGGGGAAAATAATAAAAGGAAAGCCTAAAAGAATGCCGGAATGAGACATGCTTTCGTCGCAAACATGTAGGAATCCATTTAACTGTATAGGTGCATCATGCCCCAACGTGAGATTGCCTATCTGTTATTTGATTCGAATTAACCGTTCGTTTGTCGTTGAGTTCCTTCCAGGTTTTTGGAAAAGGTGGTTGGTTTGGTGAAAGTCTGGCCTCGCACCCGTATTTCATGAGATCGAAAGGGAGTGTTCAATTACCTATTGTTAAGACAGGAGGCAGTGCTCACACTTACTTCACAAGGTCAAAAGGAAGTGTAGAAATGTCTTCAGAGATTCCGTTGCCAACAATCCTTGTTTCCGAGGAAAGTTCTATCTCGGCCGTCCTCACGCCCGAATCCGCAACTGCGAAGGAAAATAGAATCTTGCGGCTCCGCATGCTGGAAATGCTTGATGACTGGAATAATGGAAAAGAGCCACCAAGCATCGTCCCTGGATTCCCTGAGTTATTCTCCAGGACAAGCGAGACTTCTAATGTCCCCATAAGCTATCCTGCTACCCCATTCGGATACCCAGCCATTTTAGCCTTCTCTACTAGATCGCCCTCTGAGTCTCATCCTCGAGTGTCAACGACGGATGTAAACACAAATATCTTTACTGCACCACCTTGCCCGATCACGGCACAACCTGCTGCATACAATCCGAATTTTGACTCGTCCTCGTTTACATTCCAAGCCCTATCTTTCTCAATGGAACCAACTAGGTTCGCCACCAGCACTAATCCTCCACAGCCTCAGTGCGAGTTTGCACCTTGGTAGGATCAGAACCCCAGATTTGCTGAACAAAATGAGATGGCCAAAAGAATGAGAAGCCTTGAACAGAGTTTGAAGAACATGCAAGGTTTGAGCGGACAGAAAAGCGTCTCCTACACCGATCTATGCATGTTTCCTCACGTGCACCTACCAGTGGGTTTCAAGACCCCAAAGTTTGAGAAATAAGACGGGCACGGTGACCCCATTGCTCACCTCAAGAAATATTGCAACCAATTGCGGGGAGCCGGCGGAAAAGAGGAATTACTAATGGCATATTTCGGGTAAAGTCTGGTAGGAATAGCCTCGGAATGGTACATGGACCAAGACATGTCCCGATGGCATATATGGGATGATGTCGCTAGAGATTTTGTGAGACAATTCCAGTATAACATCGACATCGCACCAGACCAAAATTCTCTGTCAAACTTGAAGAAGAAACCTTCAGAAAGCTTCAGAGAATATGCTATTAAGTGGCGCGAGCAGGCGTCGAGGGTGAAGCCTCCCATGGATGAGGTGGAAATGGTCACTACTTTTCTCCAGGCTCAAGAGTCTGACTATTTCCAAAACATGATGTCAGCCATGGGAAAGCCGTTTGCAGAAGCGATAAAGATTGGAGAGATGGTGGAGAATGGTCTGAAAACAGGTAGGATTTTAAGTCAAGCAGCAATAAGGGCGACCTCCCAAGCCGTCCAAAGTGGGTCCGGAGGAATGGCAAGAGGGAAGAAAAAGGAAGAAATAGCCATGACAGCCTCAGAAGCAAGGGAATATCGTAATCCCAGGCCCCGTTTTCCAGAAAGGACCTCGCAACCCTACTACCCCCACTCAAACGCGGCATATCCTTCTCAACCCTACATGGTCATGAACACCCAGCCTTATGTCCATCCGCCGCACCAAGCCAACCGAGGCCAAGCTCCACCTACCTTACCGCAACCACTATAACCCACAGCCTCCGCAAAATAACTTCCGTCCTCAAGAGCCACCTAGAAGGAGGACTTTCACACCTATCGGTGAGCCATACTCTACTTTGTTCCTGAAGCTAGTCCAGTTGGGTTTCCTGCAGCCAGTCCCTCAGACAAGGCACAACCCGGCGTCACCTTCTTACAAAGCCGGTGTCAGATGCGCCTATCATTCAGGGGCCGAGGGGCACGATACAAATGACTGTTGGTCATTGAGAAGAGTGGTCGAGAATTTAATAGAGCAAGGGAAAATAGTTCTAAGGGACGACGAGGTCCTAAATGTGACTAACAATCCATTACCTGCTCACAATAATGGGCTGTTGATCGGAATGATTTGCGAAGACAAAGAATTTGACCCTGCTTTGAAAGCTATAATCGCCATTGTTGACGCAGGGAAAAAGCCTGAAACAGCCCAGAAACCAGAAAAAGGGTAAAAGGCCAATACTGTAAAGTGCGAGCCCGAAAAGAAGGTGGAGAAGAAGGCGGTGCCTGTGAAGAATGGAGTTCTTTACATCCCACAGGGTCGAGCAGAGAAGCCGCAGAGCTTCGAGGTCAAAAGGGCAAAACCTATGTACGTACCGAAAGGCGCCTATGTGGTCCGGGGGACGATTAAACCACCTCGGCTGAATGAGCCAGTGGTTATCGAACGCGTGCCACAAAAGTCGATGACCAACCCGTCCACAGTGCCGTGGAATTATCAAAGGACATTGGTAATGTACAAAGGTAAAGAAGTCACGGGGGAACCTCCGTAAAGAACTTTCATTGGAAGGTATTCAAACACCCAAGAGCTGAACAACGCCACACGGAGACGCTTCCCGCCAAAGAAGCCTGTAAGCATTGAAGAAGCGGAATTTTTCTTCCAACAAATGAAAATGCCAGACTACGAAGTAGTAGATCAACTGCGCAAGTTCCCTGAGCAAGTGTCCATGCTATCTCTGCTAATGAGGTCAACCGAGCATCAAAAGATCTTACTCAAGACCCTGAATGAAGCATACGTACCAGCTGAAACCTCAGTTGAACAACTGGAACGGATGACAGAGAGGTTCTTTGCCATCAACCAAGTCTCTTTCAGCAAAAATGATTTACCCCCAGAGGGAGCGGCACACAACAAAGCCTTGCATCTAACAGTTAAATACGAAGACTACTACGTCAAGCGGGTAATGTTGGATGGAGGTTCAGGTGTCGACATTTGTCCGCTCTCCACACTACAGAGAATGGAAATTGGGACCGGAAGAATCCGCCCTAATAATGTCTGCGTGAGGGCTTTTGACGGCATCAAGAGAGACACCCTTGGGGAAATAGATTTGATGTTGACCATAGGGCCAGTGGAGTTTGAGGTAACTTTCCAAGTGCTTGACATGGACACGTCCTACAATTTCCTCCTCGGCAGACCTTGGATTCATGCGGCGGGAGCTGTGCCTTCCACTCTTCACCAGATGGTGAAGTTTGAGTACGAAGACCAAGAGATTGTGGTCCATGGAGAAGACGAGCATGCTATTTATCCGGACCCGTCCATCCCATATCTGGAACCAAGAGAAGGGAGTGAACACACGGTCTATCAAGCTTTCGAGATTGTGTTAGCAGAGCAGCATGAAGAGGGAATACCTTGCCCCCAGCCTTTCTTGTCTAACGCCTTGATCATGGTGGCTAAAGAGATGATCCGACACGGATTCAGGCCAGCGAAAGGGCTCGGACGAACCCTGCAAGGAATAACGGAACCATCACTTTGCCTTCCACCAAAAAACTTTTTGGGATAGGTTTTCAACCCACTCCAGAAGATGAAGAATGGGCGAAGAAGAGGAAGAATAAGGGGTGGAAATTTCCTCGGCCACTGTCGGATTTATATGAAACTTTCGTCGAACCAAGATACACTGAAGAAGAAGACGATGAGGTTTTCACGGCTGAGGAAATCGAGGAGATATGTGGGGAAATGAGAGAAATGATCTACGAGGCTCACATGGTTCAACCAGGAGAAGGCACCAGCACCGCCAAAATACTATATATGGGGCAAAACGCCAAACTCCGAAACTGGGAGGCCACGCCTTTCCCGACTAGACGGAAGTCCGGGTAGACCTGTCCTGCCACCTTTCCTGCATCACAAGTTATCTCCAGGATATAACTTGAATGTTTTCTTCTTTTAATTGTTGTTTTGAATTCCTGAGTTTGTAAACATTGTTGTCTTCCAAATTTCAAGAAGAAAAATAAAAAAAAAAATCATCGTTGCTTTCCCATTTTTCCTTTGTTCTGATTTTGTTATTTTTCCTTTATCTTTTCTTTCAGTTATAATAATGCAGCTTTAAATATGACATGCTTGCGGACTTCACGCCCAGATCAGAACGAGCTATTTAATTGTGAAATAATGAACCCAGAACCAGAATATGATGAAGAAGAGGCTTTTAGGGAAATAAACCGAGAGTTGGAACATTTTGAGAATAAACCTAAGCCAAATCTGAATGACACCGAACCGGTTAATTTAGGAACTCCTGAAGAAATCCGGGAGAGCAAAATAAGCATTCACACGGACAAGAAAACGCGAGACGCGATAATTCAACTTCTTTTTGAATTTAAAGATGTGTTTGCTTGGTCATACGATGACATGCCGGGATTAGGTGTCGATCTAGTGGTTCATAAATTGCCAATTCACCCTGATTGTCCTCCAGTTCAACAAAAGCAACGAAAGTTCAAAACTGAGGCCAGTGACAAGATTAAAGAGGAGATCACCAAACAACTAAAAACGGGAGTGATTCGGGTGGTCCAATATACAACATGGTTGGCAAATGTGGTTCCAGTACCGAAAAAAGACGGGAAGACTCGGGTATGTTTAGATTACCGAGATTTGAATAGAGCAAGTCCCAAAGATAATTTCCCACTGCCCAACATCCACATCCTTGTTGATAATTGCGCCAAGCACGAGATACAACCTTTCGTAGATTGTTACGCTGGGTACCATCAGGTATTGATGGATGAAGAAGACGCTGAGAAAACTGCCTTCACCACGCCTTGGGGCACCTACTGTTATCGGGTCATGCCATTTGGTCTGAAGAATGCTGGGGCTACTTACATGAGGGCCATGACTGCCATTTTTCATGACATGATGCATCAAGAAATAGAGGTGTACGTGGACGACGTGATAGTCAAGTCCAGGACGCAGGATAATCACATCCAAGACTTGAGAAAGTTCTTTGAGAGACTGAGGAAGTATGACTTGAAGCTGAACCCAGCCAAATGTGCTTTTGGAGTCCCATCGGGCAAGCATTTGGGCTTCATAGTAAGCAGGAGAGGTATCGAGTTAGATCCAACAAAGATAAAATCTATCAGAGATTTACCTCCCCCAAGAACGAAGAAAGATGTGATGAGTTTGTTGGGCAGGTTAAACTATATCAGTTGATTCATTGCCCAGCTGACGAGCACGTGTGAGCCCATATTCAAGCTTTTGAGGAAAGACGTGGCGATCAAATGGACGGCCAAATGTCAAGAAGCTTTTGACAAAATTAAAGAATATCTTTCAAACCCCCCGGTTTTGGTCCCACCAGAGCCAGAGAGACCACTGTTCTTGTACCTAATGGTCTTGGAAAATTCTTTCGGTTGCGTCCTCGGACAACATGACATAACCGGAAAGAAGAACAAGCAATATACTACTTGAGCAAGAAGTTCACCGGCTACGAGGCCAAGTATACTCTATTGGAAAGAACGTGTTGCGCTTTAACGTGGGTGGCTCAGAAACTAAGACATTATCTCCAAGCTCACACTACTTTCCTCATAAGCAGGCTGGATCCTTTGAAGTATATATTTCAGAAACCGATGCCTACTGGAAGACTGGCCAAGTGGCAAATCTTGCTTACTGAATTCGACATAATCTATGTCACTCGCACGACAATGAAAGCCCAGGCGCTAGCAGATCATTTGGCCGAAAATCCAGTCGATGAGGAATACCAGCCATTGAGTACCTACTTTCCGGATGAAGAAATAAACACTGTAGAAGTGGTCTCGGAGAACGCTCATGTTTGGAAGATGTTCTTTGATGGAGCCATAAACGCCAAAGGTGTAGGGATTGGGGCAATTTTGATCTCGCCCTCCGGTCAGCATTATCCAGCCACAGCTAGACTGCGTTTCTTTTGCACAAACAATACAGCTGAGTATGAAGCCTGTATCATGGGCGTACATATGGCGATCGATCAGGATGTCGAAGACTTACTGATTATGAGAGATTCTGACCTGATTATCCGGTAAGCCCAAGGTGAATGGGAAACTCGGGATGTCAAGCTTATCCTTTACCGACAGCACGTGGAGGACCTCGGCAAGCGTTTTAAATCAATAGAGTTCAGGTATATCCCGAGGTGTCACAATGAACTAGCGGATGCACTTGCTACTCTGGCTTCAATGCTACCCTACCCGGGCAACGCCCACGTCGATCCTTTGGAAATCCAAATCAGGGAAAGACACGGTTACTGCAACGTAATCGAGGCAGGATCAGATACGCAGCCTTGGTACCATGATATCAAGAGGTTCTTGAAGACACAAGAATACCCCGAGCATGCTACTGGAGATCAAAAGAGAACCATTAGGCGGCATGCAAGTGGTTTCTTTCTGAGCGGTGAATTGTTGTACAAGAGGACCCCGGACCTCAACCTACTAAGATGTGTCGACACCGAGGAGGCAAGAAAGATCATACACGAAGTACACGCAGGTGTGTGCGGACCCCACATGAATGGGTATGTTTTGGCAAAGAAAATCCTTCGAGCAGGTTATTACTGGATGACCATGGAAAAGGACTGCTTTAGCTTCGTTCGGAAGTGTCATCAGTGTCAAGTGCACGGTGATTTGATTCATGCACCTCCCACGGAATTGCATCCCATGTCTGCACCTTGGCCATTTGTCGCTTGGGGCATGGACGTCATTGGTCCGATCGAGCCGAAAGCCTCAAATGGACATAGATTTATACTGGTTGCCATCGACTACTTCACAAAATGGGTAGAGGCTGTCACTCTCAAGTCGGTCACCAAAAAAGCTGTAGTGGATATTGTACATTCAAATCTTATTTGTCATTTCGGTATTCCTGCAACTATCATCACAGATAACGCATCAAACCTGAATAGTCACTTGATGGGAGATGTATGCGAGCAATTCAAAATAACGCATAGGAATTCTACTCCTTATCAGCCAAAGGCCAATGGCGCTGTAGAAGCGGCAAACAAAAACATCAAAAAGATTTTGAGGAAAACGATCCAGAGTTCCCGACAGTGGCATGAGCAGTTACCGTTTGCATTGTTGGGGTATCGCACTACGGTACGCACATCAGTAGGAGCAACTACTTATCTTTTGGTTTATGGGACCGAGGCTGTAATACCGACGGAAGTAGAAATCCCTTTGCTTCGAACCATTGTTGAAGCAAAAATCGAGGACAGCGAATGGGTTAAGACTCGATTGGAGCAGTTGACTTTGATTGATGAGAAATGAATGGCCGCGGTTTGTCATGGACAGTTGTACCAACGAAGAATGGCCCGTGCTTACAACAAGAAAGTTAGACCTAGGAATTTCGAAGTAGGTCAACTGGTACTGAGGCGCATTCTGCCACATCACCAGGAAGCAAAAGGGAAATTTGCTCCAAATTGGAAAGGCCCGTACATCATCAGGAAGATATTGCCAAGAGGAGCACTGTATCTAGGTGATATCGAAGGAAATGACCCCGAAACAGCAGTAAATGCAGATGCAGTCAAGAGATATTATGTCTGAATGACACCCCAACGGTCCTAACACATTTGAAATGTCGAAGGTTTTATTCCCACTACCTCAAACTCTGTCAACTCTCTCTACAAGCCTTTAAGCCAGTTACAGTTCTTTGGTTACAAAAAAAAACAAACAAAACAAAACACTGATCGAGGCCTGAACTACGCCTGACTTGATTCCGACAGGATACGTAGGCAGCCTCTCCCTAAGGTTCAGCCACACCAACAATAAAATCCCATTTACCCTGAAATTGAAACCGGGGCAAGTCAAGCAGTTTAGAAGTCGTAGTATCATCTACCTTTCTTTGCCAAGCACAAGCCTTTCAGATAAATCACCAAAGGTAATGGGAAGCCAAAAGGCGTCACGAATGGAGACCAATACACTGTAAATTGAGAAAAATAAAATGAGAGAGTCTCGTCGGTGAAAACCTCCAGGCACCGCGAGGCGACGGGAGTAGAGAAACCGAAATGAGAGAGCTTGTGTAGTAAAAACTCGTAAAGAGTGTTATCAAGCAACAGAAAGGAGGGAAATGAGAGAGGTCAGCTAGCGAAAACCCGCAAAGGGCACTGTTGGCCGAAAGAACGACTCTACCCAAGGAGGTCTCGGCAAAGTTCCACCAGTTTTGAAACATAGACCCATTTTGGTTCGGGAGGAAATGCAAGTTCATTGAAGGTCAGGTGTCCGGTCCAAAGAGCATGTCATATCCATTTAAAGTCAGCATTGTCTTCCTCAGATAAGTCTTTTTCGTCCCGAAAGGGGCACTTCTTTTCTGAAGTTTACTTTCTCCTTTCTTTGTTTTTCTTCGAATCCCTTTCATTTTTAACCCTAAGTTCCAGATATACCAGAAAGGATAGGTGGCAGGTTTGGTTTCACGGAATTCCGTTTTGCAAGGGAAATGCCCCGTTTTGTTGGCACGTTTGTCCAAACCTGATGAATCATGATGTTCGACTACATTTAAAAAAAAAGAGAGAGAGAGAAATTTCCCCAGCAAGTCCGCCTTGTACAAATCCCCACAGAACTTCCCTTTGTACAAATCCCCACAGAGCCTCCCTTTGTAAAAATTCTCCAGCGAGCTTTCCCAACAAATCCCGGCAAGTCCTCTTTGCAACAAATCCCCGGCAAGACCGCCTTGTACAAATCCCCACAGAGTATCCCCAATAAAATCTCCATTGAGAATCCCCAAGCAAAACGGGACACAAAAAAAAAGGAGCCTTACAAGGCAAATCATCACAGAAATTGGAAATACAAGCCTGAGCAGTCCAAAAGGGTTTCGCCATTTGAATCCAATCAATGAAAGGACTTCTCAACAGAAATAAGGATGCAACAAAGCAACTGGAACAATCAAGGTCACCGAACCAACCGCCATTTCCGAACTAACAATTGTTCTTTATTTGAGAAGTTGAAACAAGTATAATCCAAGACAACCTTGCAAAAAGCAGGTGTCACCCAAAGAAGAAGGTACATGAGTACAAGAAACAGTTCGGCAGTAAGGAATCCACTCGAAAGGTAAGTTTCCACGAAATTCTCTTTTACCTTTTACTAAAACAAGAAAAATTCAAAAAAAGGGAGGTGTCGGTTAGTATCCTCGAACTTTTCCATTTAGTCAGCATTAGGGTTTTAAACCCTAAGCTGAACTTTTCCCTTTAGTCAGCATTAGGGTTTTAAACCCTAAACTGAACTTTTTCCATTTAGTCAGCATTAGGGTTTTAAACCCTAAACTGAACTTTTCCCTTTAGTCAGCATTAGGGTTTTAAACCCTAAACTGAACTTTTCCCTTCAATCAAGCATTAGGGTTTTAAACCCTAAACTGAACTCTTCCCTTTAGTCAGCATTAGGGTTTTAAACCCTAAACTGAACTTTTTCCATTTAGTCAGCATTAGGGTTTTAAACCCTAAACTGAACTTTTCCCTTTAATCAGGATTAGGGTTTTAAACCCTAAACTGAACTCTTCCCTTTAGTCAGCATTAGGGTTTTAAACCCTAAACTGAACTTTTCCCTTTAATCAGGATTAGGGTTTTAAACCCTAAACTGAACTTTTCCCTTTAGTCAGCATTAGGGTTTTAAACCCTATACTGAACTTTTCCTTCAGTCAGCATTAGGGTTTTAAAACCCTAAACTGAACTCTTTTCTTTTAGTCAGCATTAGGGTTTTAAACCCTAAACTGAACTCTTTTCCTTTAGTCAGCATTAGGGTTTTAAACCCTAAACTGAACTTTTCCTTTAGTCAGCATTAGGGTTTTAAAACCCTAAACTGAACTTTTTCCATTTAGTCAGCATTAGGGTTTTAAACCCTAAACTAAACTCTTCCATTTAGTCAGCATTAGGGTTTTAAACCCTAAACTGAACTTTTTCCATTTAGTCAGCATTAGGGTTTTAAACCCTAAACTGAACTTTTTTCCTTTAGTCAGCATTAGGGTTTTAAACATTAAACTGAACTTTTTCTTCAGTCAGCATTAGAGTTTTAAACCCTAAACTGAACTCTTTTCCTTTAGTCAGCATTAGAGTTTTAAACCCTAAACTAAACTCTTTTCCTTTAGTCAGCATTAGGGTTTTAAACCCTAAACTGAACTTTTCCTTTAGTCAGCATTAGGGTTTTAAAACCCTAAACTGAACCTTTTCCATTTAGTTAGCATTAGGGTTTTAAACCCTAAACTGAACTCTTCCATTTAGTCAGCATTAGGGTTTTAAACCCTAAACTGAACTTTTTCCATTTAGTCAGTATTAGGGTTTTAAACCCTAAACTGAACTCTTTTCCTTTAGTCAGCATTAGGGTTTTAAACCCTAAACTGAACTCTTCCCTTTAGTCAGCATTAGGGTTTTAAACCCTAAACTGAACTTTTTCCTTTAATCAGGATTAGGGTTTTAAACCCTAAACTGAAATTTTCCCTTTAATCAGGATTAGGGTTTTAAACCCTAAACTGAACTCTTCCCTTTAGTCAGCATTAGGGTTTTAAACCCTAAACTGAACTTTTTCCTTTAATCAGGATCAGGGCTTTAAACCCTAAATTGAACTTTTCCTTTTAATCAGGATTAGGGGTTTAAACCTTAAACTGAACTCTTCCCTTTAGTCAGCATTAGGGTTTTAAATCCTAAACTAAACTTTTTCCTTTAATCAGGATTAGGGTTTTAAACCCTAAACTAAACTTTTCCCTTTAATCAGGATTAGGGTTTTAAACCCTAAACTGAACTCTTCCCTTTTAGTCAGCATTAGGGTTTTAAACCCTAAACTAAACTTTTCCCTTTAATCAGGATTAGGGTTTTAAACCCTAAACTGAACTTCTCCCTTTAATCAGGATTAGGGTTTTAAACCCTAAACTGAACTTTTCCCTTTAATCAGGATTAGGGTTTGAACCCTAAACTGAACTTTTCCTTAGTCAGCATTAGGGTGTCAACCCTAAAACTGAGCTTCTGTCCATTCAGTCAGCATTAGGGCCCCAACCTTAAACTGAACTTTTCCCCAGTTGGTCAACATTAGAGTTTCAACTCTAAACTGAGCCTCTCCCCAGCTAGTGAGCATTAGTGCTCCCACCCTGAACTGAACTATCTCCATTCCGCCAGCCTTAGGGCTCCAACCCTAAACTGAGTATTCTTACCTTGTGGCAATATCGTTGATCCAATTCCTTCATCAATTCTATGAACTTCCTGGCAAATAACTCACGAAATTTCCCTAGTGAAACTGGGGCAGAAAATTTCGTTCGTTTGTTTTTCCCCGCAGGTCTGACCTCGAGGCGCATGGATAGATAAAACCCACGAGATGAGCCTCAACCCAGAATAAAAAAGGGGGAGAAGATGTTTCGAGATGCTTGAAAAAATGAAGGGCGTATCGCTCCAAGTTTCGATCAAAGCCCCGAGTTCTACCTCTCCCGTTTCACTCAGCGTCGCAGAAATAAACAGGCACCTATAACTTGCAAGCATCAAGATTCGGATCGAAGTCTACAAGCAAAATCAGCTAAGACCCGAGATCAAGTTGCAGAAGAATCATAGATAGGAATCTTGTAACTAGCAAGTGACAAGCATAAGTATTTAGTTCAGTGTCAATTTTTCTTTGGTTGTAATAAGGCGGTCAGTAAAGCAACAGTGACAACAACAACAACAGTAACAACAAGCATTGCAATCCCATGGTAGTCCCAGCTGCCAAAATTTCCCGAACTACATTGACCTGATTCCTGTTTAGCCCAGGATATGTAGGAAATCTTTGAAGCAAAGATTCGGTCAGATTTTTCAAAAAAAAAATGTGCTTCACACGGAGTAGTCCAATAGGCAAAAATCGCTCATATCCGCTCACTTTATCTTTGCACGAAAACTCTTCATGTTTCCGAACAAAGAGGGGCAGCTGTGAGCACGTGATTTTTATTTTCACGACAATCACTCCAAAAGAAACAAAATAATAGTAGTTTGGTCTTGCTGCACAATTTTTTGGATTTTACGTGGCATTTTCGGTATTTATTTGTGGTCTTACCCTTTTGTATTTTTATCAAAACAAAATATATGTGTCGTGTGTAAAAATATAAAGTGATGTTATTTTTTTATTTTTTTAATTGTGTGATTAATTATTTGTTTAATGTTTTTATTAGTGTTGTTTAATTTAATTAAGGGTTTAAAGAGGAAAAGGGATTTCGGATTGGGCCAGTCCAATAAGACAAGCCCAAACTAAATTATCCGGTCCAGTACAGTTCGGCCCCAGGAGTATCCCAAACGACGTCGTTTGGGTCGTGCTTGATCTGGGCCGTTGATCTCAGAATGATCAACGACCAAGATCACATACCCCGTACCCACGAACAGATCCGACCCGTTCTACCTGAACCAACCGTGACCCTTAGTAAGCTAAACGACACCGTTTCATTTAAACTTCCAGATCCAGGCCATTGATCTTGATTGATCTAACGGCTGAGATCAAGCCATCCACCCCATATATAAGCTTTCCACTCATACCCCACCCCCTATCCAAATACCCCTCCTTCGTCCTCATCCTTTCCAACAGACCCAAACCCCAGAACCCTAGTCGCCCCCTTTCCCCTCACCATTAATCCTGGCGGCATGGACGCCGGTGACCCCCACTTTAACACCATAGATGCACCTCACCACCCTGAACCCAAATCCACGAACCACTTAGCTCGAATCCCCTCCCACCTTCTAGAATCTTCATTTGAAGATTCGAGTCGGACCTCGACTTACACCGATCTACCCCAGCTTCACATCAGACAGTCTTCGGACCTCCCTCGTGACTAAACCATGCTTGGTTTGGTCCGAATCTAACCGTGGAAACCCAAATCCCAAATCTTCCAACTAGGAACCCTAGAAACCCCGGGCCTGGTCTGTGTCCGTTTGAGCCAAGTGATTAGTGTCTAATGGACCTTAATCGAAGTGTTCTCAATTGAGAACACTTTGATTAAAGTCTGTTCAACCCCAGGAAGGGTCTATTCAAACACGAGCTAAGGTTTTCTGATTTTTTAGGTAATTTTTGTTTTCTTTATCAGTTTATTTTGTTTGCTACAATTGAATGTCTGTTCGTATGTTTTGTTTAATTTATGTTATTGAATTTTTGTCGACTGTTGTTATCCACCTTACCCGGACCTCTGTATTTGGCCAAGTTCTTTCCATTTACTGATCATGTGTATGTGTGTAAGCTTTACAATCAATTGAATTTAAATTCGATTGATTAATCAATTCTCTAGTACAATTTTTGCTTAGTCAGTGCAATTTGAATCGCACGTTTGATACTGTTAGATTTCTGATCAAGGTCTTTGATTGTATATGTTATAATTAGTATAGTCAATTCGATACGTGTCGTCGAATAGTTTCAGCTGTTTGAATGATAACAATTTGATCTGTTCTTGCTGAACATTGTTTGAATCAAAATTGAGAATCGAGTATAGCTACTTATAGTTGTTAATTTGAATCACAAATCTAAGGATTTGGTTTGTAGTTGCAGTTTGAATTGGTGGCATGTGCACTTGTGCACAACATGTGCATAAAGGCCCTTTTTAGAGTTTAAAATAACTTGACAGCATATGCTGTCAGGTTATATTCTTGTTGCCCATGTCTGCTTTTAGTTTAATAAGCTGATTAAAAGGGCTGTCAGGAATCTAATGGGAGGTTTTCATATTTTAAAATATTGAGTGGAAAAACAGCAAGAAAGGAGGGGGTTCTGATATGTTTAACAGACTAAAAGGGGCTGATGTTAGGCTATAAAGGGAGGAGAACTTCCATTAGTTCAAAAAAAAGAGACTCAAACAGATTTTGAGACTGGAAATTGACCCTGGATTTTAAAAGGAGAGGAAAACATCTTTGAGGAGAAAAATAGAGAGGCATATACAGATATACATTGAGAGAGGCATAAAACAAAAAATACAGAAGCTTTTCTTCTCATTGCTGTCTTGATTTTACTGATTTCGATTTGCTTGATCAATACTGATTTCTTCCAAGTCTCGACAAAGTTTACTGGTTGTGGTTCGCATTGGTTTGTTTCCTGGATTTGGTCTGTCTTGGACTTCTATTTCTACTGCACTGTTTGCTGCTGTCATTTTGCCATTTTTCCATCGGCCATAGTTGTATCTTGCACTGGGACTTGTTCTTGTTTGTTACCTGCTGTTACTGCTGCTGTTTGGTATTGCTCCTATTGCTACTGACTTCCCTGCTTCTTCTATTATATTCAACATCCAGGTACACACTAGAACTCCGCATTGATGTAACAATGAAAGCATGAAATAAAAGATACGCGGGAGTTTAATCGTTCGTTGCTGCATTTACAGTTTTATAAACGTTATTAGATTTGTGTAACCTGTTTAGTTTGCAACTCAATGAAGAACACATAGGGTAGCCTGTACTTAATTGAAGTTTAGTGTGCTTAAAATTGTGATTTCAGTTATCTAGTTGGTTGTATGATAAAGAATGCGTGAGTGGTTGGCATACGGATAATTAGATTTCCTTTCAGCTATATTTTGTATATATAGGGCAGAATGTTTTAACCCTGTAGAATACAATGTAGTTTTAATCTTTTGAGTTCTAACTTTATCGGATCTCGTTAGGCAGTTTACATGACCACGTTCGAACCCTATTAGTAGCAGTTTCCGATAGTCAATTCTACTGACTTAGTTTAAATAAGTTAGTTTAAATTCAGGATTGAAGAACATTTTAATGTAGGTTTTGGCAGTTTTATTAATCTTGTATATTAATATCCTCTAGCGAATTAAAAGCATGTTCATCTATGAAATAAGGCATGAAACAATTCACGTCTCATAAACAACTAATCAGATAATCAAATAAGAATCCGAAGTTGGTCAAGCATGTAATTTAATTAGCGTGTACTTTTCCTTCT
Source organism: Nicotiana tabacum (assembly GCF_000715075.1). Taxonomy (NCBI): domain Eukaryota; kingdom Viridiplantae; phylum Streptophyta; class Magnoliopsida; order Solanales; family Solanaceae; genus Nicotiana; species Nicotiana tabacum. Next base: position 65,779 of record NW_027438358.1, on the reverse strand, counting down.
TTCATTTTTCTCAAAGATAAACACAAAAAAATAGAAAAAATGTAGTCGCCATTAGGTTTATCCTTTCATAAAATGAGACGAGCCTCGCCAAATAAAAATGTAAATTGTGGGGCCCTCAATAATTAACCATAATAAATACTTAGAATTCGGGATGGACTGTTTAGTGAATTTCACTGTCTTCCCCAAAGATAATAACGCGTTAGACTCTTTAGGCGCGACTCAATTGAAATTACATTCTTAATTTCGGGTGCGCATTTATGTGACCCAAATTCAAATCTCAACGGAGTCGAAATGTGTTAACAACCACGGGTGCATTGATTGTGACGTGGTTCGAGATGCATTTTCACAACGTTGCAATTCTATAAAAATAAACGATAATAATAAAAGCGGTCTAAACTTCATAAAAGCACGTAAGTCACAACATGTATTTAAATCAGATATTTAGCCATTATAACAATTTAAGCGACCGTGCTAGAACCACGGGATTCGAGGGTGCACCTTCCCTTGGGTCAACAGAATAAATTACTTAGAATTTCTGGTTCGCAGACTTCATTTGGAAAAGTCGAAAATTTCCTCGATTTGGGATTCAAGATAAACCGGTGACTTGGGATGCCAAAAGCCAAACCTTTCCCAAGCGGCGACTCTGAATTAAAAAAATAATCCCATTTCGAATATTGTCACTTAAATTGGAAAAACTCCCCTCGCGCATTTAACCCTTGGGGGCGGGCGCGCAAAAAGGAGGTGTGACAACAGGTTCTGTTGTTTCCGCATCTGCGGAAAGGGGGCCGCATAGGCGGTTTCATAGATGCGGCGTTTGGGTCGCAGGTGCGGTCTGGGAGGCCTTGGCTTGGACCGCAGGAGCGGAAGGAAATCCGCATAAGCGGCAACCGCATAAGCGGTATTGGACCGTAGAAGCGGTCCCTGGTGAGTTAAGTTAGACCGTAAAAGCGGTCGTTTGGTCGCATGTGCGATGACCGCATGTGCGGTTATTTGACCACAGGAGCGGAAATCGACCTGGGTTTTAAAGTGAACAGTGTTTCCGAATTTGAAAGAGAAGGAAATAATTTGGGACTTCGGATTTGGCGATTCTTAGGCGATTTTGAAGAGGATTCGAAGGGGTTTCATCAGGTATGAATGATTGTACTCGGATTATGTTATTATAGTGTAAGATCATGGATTAAACACTGAAATTCAAGGAATTAAAGGTTAAAAATGGAGGTTAGGGCTTGAAACTTAAGAGAGTTAGAATTGATGATTTGAGGGGTCAAATGGACTCCGGTTCTTGTGAATTTGATATGTATAGACTCGTGGCGAGATAAGGATCGTTTTGATGTAAAGTTTTCTGGATTTCGAGAAGTGGGCCCGGGGCTCGGGTTTTGCCAACTTCGTGATTTTTGGTGTTTTTCGAGTATTTTCGATTGGGTTATGTTTCTTTAGCACATTGTAATGTATTCGTTGTGGTTTTGGCCATATTCGACGCGCGAGGAGGTCGATTCGAGGGGCAAGGGCATTGCGGACTAGTCTACGGCCGGCTAGAGGTGAGTAATATGTGTAGATGATGAACTGAGGCTTTAAACCCCGGTATATCACACTGTGACGCTATATTAAGGCAAGACACGCACTCCATGATTGGTGCGGGGTCGTTTGTGACTGGGGGCTATGGCTTAGTACGCCCCGAGTGGTGTCCAAGCGGTGCTTTGGACTATTGACTGATTAATATGGATCCCATCTTGAGTATTATGATATATTTGGGCTGTGTGCCGACTATTTGAATCCCTTGGGGATTATTATCACTGCTTCCATGATGCTTAGCATGCTATATGATTTCAGTCCTGAGTTTTAAACACTGTTTCGAAATGCTTAGTCACATTCCTAAGGTTTTAACAACTTAACTATATTTTTCCTAATAATTGGAACTGAGAATTGTAATTTGACTGACTTGTGACTCACATGCATATTCTGGACTGAGTGTGGATCAAGATGCACGCCGCAGCAATGTTACGATGAAATTGCGCTTGGGCTGTAGGATCCCCTCCGGAGTCTGAACCCCCACAGTGAGCGCGGGTACCCAAATGGATCGGGCTGCACGCCGCAGCGGTCATGTGCATTGCATTGCATTCATGCATTAATATTTACCTGATCTACCTGATTTTGTTGTTGTCATTTCACCGTTAATTGTGTTAAATTGCTAGATATAGCTTTACATTGTGGTATTTCGTAGATTCTTATCTTCAGTCATTATATATGTTTATTACTCACTGAGTTGGAAGTACTCACTTTACTCCCAGCACAATGTGTGCAGATTCAGGCGATCCGAAAGCTTAGTTGAGTGCTTTTGTCGTCTTCAAGAGTTGCTTCAGAGTTGTCGAGGTAGCTTCTTGGCGTCCGCAGGACCCGACTTCTCCCCCTTTATCCATTTATATTTCCGCATCCTAGACTTATGTATTTTAAGGATTTTGCTACTCAGTTGTATTTAGAGGCTCTAAACTCGTGACCCCAGATCTGTTGGGAGTTGTTTGATGGTTATTCTGGTTTTCCTCGTTGTTTCTGTTTACTATCGTATATTGAACCTTATAACTGCTGAATTCTCTTCAATCATTTGGTAATGAAATGTCGTAATTGGGTTGTGAGAGTTAATTGGTCGGGCTTGCCTAGCATTTATTGTTGGGCGCCATCACGACCGGGATTGGGGTCGTGACATAAAAGCAGGTGACAGAAAGTCAAAAACATTTCATGCTCAGTTAAAGAATAGACATGCTAGAAATAAAATTGCTTCCATTTGTAATGAGAAGGGAGGAAAAGTAACAGAACCAAAGCAGATTGAAGATGAATTCAAAGGCTTCTTTCAGAACTTACTGGGCAGTGCAGCAACTAAACTACCATGCATTGATTTGGACTTAGCTAGGAATGGGCACTGTCTCACAAAGGAGAAACGGAAGATATTTAGTTGCAAAGTAACTAGGGAATATGTAGATAAAGCAGTGAAGGAGTTACCATATGAAAAAGCACCAGGGATATATGGTTTTACTACAGAATTTTTTAAGTAATATTGGTCCACAATTGGTAATAAGGTCAGAACATCTGTATTAGAATTCTTTAGCAATGGGAAGCTGTTGAAGAGTGTTAACTGCACAACTTTAACACTAATTCCAAAGGTAACCAACCCAAATTCAGTACAAGAGTTTAGACCTATTGCATGTTGCACAATTATATACAATATCATATCAAGAATCCTCACAACAAAATTGAAATTGGTGGTAGAATTAATTGTAGGAGAATCCCAGTCAGCTTTTATCGAAGGAAGGAACATACTGGACAATGTGATCATAGCACATGAGATGGTAAAAGGATACAATAAAAAGGGAGTATCACCAAGATGTTGTATTAAAATAGATATAAGGAAAGCCTATGACTCAGTCGAATGGCCTTTTCTTAGAATGATATTGATAGAGTATGGTATGCCTGTGAAGTTTGTGGAGCTGATTATGGTATGTGTATCTATTGTTAGTTATTTTCTGATCCTTAATGGAGGGTTAACAAACAGATTCCAATGGAAGAAAGGGCTAAGGCAAGGAGACCCTATGTCTCCTTACCTTTTTGTGCTTGTGATGGAGTACCTGAACAAAGCTCTAAAAAAGTTAAAAGATAACCCAAACTTCAATCACCATCCAAGGTGTTCCAGAAATAATATTACTCACATTTGCTTTGCAGATGATTTAATTATTTGTTCCAGAGCAGATGAGGTGTCTATAAAATTGTTGCTTAAAAGTTTCAATCACTTTTCAGAGGTATCAGGTTTGAAGGAAAATCTGGAGAAAAGTGCTCTATATATTGCAGGAGTAACAAAGGATTTCAAGGAGATGATATGGAAGAAATGCAGTTTACTTTAGGGGAATTACCATTTCTAAATCTTGGGTGTTCCACTTTCTTCAAAAAAGTTATCAGTGTCGTCTTGTGTGCCCTTGATCGAAAAGATAACAGCTCGGATAAACTGCTGGACAACTAAGTGGTTATCATATAGTGGAAGACTCCAATTACTGAAAAGTGTGATATTTGAGATGCAAACTTACTGGGCACAAGTGTTCTTACTCAAGATGATTGTTATTGTGTGTAGAACCATTCAGTGGACAGGAAAAAGTGATCTATCACGGAGAGCATTGGTAGCATGGGACATAATATGTATGCCATTATCAGCAGGGGTTAAATATTCTGGATATTTATTCATGGAACAAAGTTGCATTGTGCAAACTGTTATGGGCCATTAGTGCAAAGAAAGATACACTATGGATTCAATGGGTCCATAGTTATTATGTCAAATAGAAAGATGTTATGGTAATGGACACTCCTAAACAAGCATGCTGGATTGTGAAAAAAATCTTTGATACTAGGCAATGGTTTCTGGAAAAGCACTCAAGAAATGAGCTGGAGCAATACCAAAGAAATGGCAAGTTTAAAATCAAAAAGCTATACAATGCAATGAGACCTTAGTTCCAGAAGGTTTGATAGAAGAAGATTACAGCAGGATCAAAAGCAATACCAAAGCATAGATTTATTCTTTGGTTAGTACTTCACAGGAAATTAGCCACAGTGGACAAGCTAAGAAGATGGGGCACTATACTTGATGATGAATGTGTATTATGTGGTACAAATGAAGAAGAGTCAATGGAGCATTTATGGTTTGGATGCAGTTATGCCAAAACAATATGGTCTAAACTGTTACATTAGCAGAATGAAACCCATCAGATTGGTAATTGGGATGATGTGATTAAATGGCTGACAAGCAGAGCTCATGGAGAAGTGCTCGTGTTCCTGTTCACAGCCATGGTGTATCATGTTTGGACAGAAAGGAACAACAGAAAATTCCAAGGAAAAGCAGTAGAAGGAAGGCAAAAATTAAAGACATAGTACTGGAACTGCACCTGGATGGACAGAATGAAAGGAAATGGCAAAAACAATTAGCAAGACTAAAGAATTATCCAAGTATAGTATAGAAATATTACAGTAATTGAAGGATAGATGTGTAAATGGAAAGTGATAGTTGAGAGTGTTCAGAAAATGTAATAGATAGAATCTAGTTCTAGAGTCAAAAAAAGAACTAGCGAATGTAAATATTCTTACTTGGTTAAATAAAGTTTAAGCATTTAACCAAAAAAAGAGAAGTAGGAAAAGAAGACAACATAGAAAATAACAAAGTGATAACTGGAACGTAAAATGAATTGTGGAAGTAAGTCTGCCGCTTTAGCAGAGATTCGAACTTGTAACGAATGGCCCTATAATAAACCCTATTTGCCATTGTTCTGCAGCTTCCATGTCACAACCCAGATTTCCCACCCTCGGGGGATCGTGATGGCGCCTACTAATAGGAGTTAGGAAATCCAAACTTAATTACCTTTTCCATTAATGACATAATCCCTTTTTAACAATTAGCGGCAATAATATAAACGACACGGAATTAAATAATAAGCGGAAGTCTTTAATCATAGAAAACCGAATAGAAATGCGAAAAAATTCAACATAAGCCTCTACCCAAAACTGCTGTCACAATACTCACAAACTACTAAGATTTACTAAATACAATGTCAGAAAGAAAATGTAACTGTTTGTCCCGAATACAAAAGACAACATACTGAAAAGATGGATAAAGGAGACACCGGGCTCGCGGACGCCTGCAAGGCTACCTCGGTGTCTCACTGGACTGAAGGTCAGCTCACTCGTTACTGCTGTTGCTGTCCAAAACCTGGATCTGTGCAAAATAGCACAAAGTGTAGTATCAGCATAACCAACCCCATGTGCTGGTAAGTGCCTAGCCTAACCTCGACGAAGTAGTGACAAGGCTAGGACCGGACTACCAATTAAACCTGTGCAGTTATATAATATACAGTGGAAAGTAAAGCAGAAATAAATAAGTAAAGATGGGAGGGGGGAAACATGCTACGGGCGTATACCAGTATTAACAGTGAGTCCAGAGTAATAGTCTAAGGGTAGCTTAGAATTTAAAGCGAACAAAGAAACTAGTATCCAAAATAAACACACTCGTATCAATAATTATTGCGGCGTGAAACCCGATCCCATTATATAGCAACACTATTGCGGCATGCAACCTGATCCATATCATTTAGCATTGTTGCGGCATGCAACCCGATCCACAAATATCATTGTTGCAGCATGCAACCCGATCCATATCATTTAGCATTGTTGCGGCATGCAACCTGATCCACAAATATCATACAATGTATAGCATCACCCTTCGTGCTTTATCACTCTTCCTCACCCAAACAACAATCACAAATAAGGGGCAAGAAAATAAATAAATAATGATAAAAAACCCGGAAAGGGAATGCAATTAAAAAGTTAAATCTCGGCAAGGGAACAATATCAATAAATTTTCATATCCCGGCAAGGGAGAAAATCAACAAAACGTTCCGGCAAGGGAGTAAACCAATAACTCTTTCTCTTTCTTTCACTTTCATCTCATAGTTCACATTATCACTTGAGCCAATGCTCCAAAGATTTAAATATATCATATACCTTGACAATTTGTATTTCAACTCGAGCCAACGCTCCACAAAGTTCAAATCTCACAATTTCCTTTCACATACTCTTTAAAACATATAGAAATCATCAATTAAGTATGGAAGCTATAACAAAACCAAGATATTCGCAATCTAAGGACTCACGGTCATTCTAAACACCAATGTATAGATACTCGTTACCATGCTTATACATCGTACTCGACAATTAGCAAGTAGCAAATAAGACTCCACTTTTATTCCCTCAAGCTAAGGTTAGACCAAACACTTACCTCAACTTCCACGGCCAAATCAATCCACAACAACCGCTTTCCCTCTCGAATTCGGCTCCAACTCAATCAAATCTATACAATAATGACTTCATAGTATCAATATATGCTAAACAAATCAAACCCAATGCCAAAATATAGATTTTCAAGCCTTCTTTCCAAAATTCCAAAAATTGAACCCGGGCCCACTTGGTTAAAACATGAGGTTCGGACCAAATTCATATCCCTCATTCCCTCACGAGCCCGAATATATAATTTTTTTTTCAAATTCGACCCCAAAACGAGGTCTAAATCAAGAAAAGGTAAAAAGCTCTAACTATACCCAATTCCCCCAATTTCTACTCTAAATTACATGTTTTAAGCTTAGGAATTCAACAAATATTGATGGAAAATGAAGAAAACGAGTTAAGATTTACTAACCCAAGAAGATTTGGTAAAGAGAGCTTCAATGGATGCCTAAGGACCTTGGAGAAGAAGGAGCTCGTGTGTTTTGATGAAAAATTTCCGTCACTGTTCTGTTTTGGATTTAAAATATAACTAGGCGAAATTGCCCTTCGCGTTCACGGAAGGAGGGTGGAGTTCGCGAAGGGTAAACTTGGCAGACCATCGCGTTCATGATGGGAAGAGTGCGAACGCGAAGAGGAAAGGCTGGGGGTCCAGGACTTGGTCTACGGAAACGCGTGGACCTTTACGCGAACGCGATAAAGGAGCCCTATGAACTACGCGAACGTGAAAGTATCAGTGCGATCGCGATGAGGAAAATGAAGGCAAAGTCCTCACAGTCAAATAACCCTATGCGAACGCGAGGGCTTGAACTTGAACGCAAAGGAGGAGAAATTAAGGCATCGCGAACGCAGGAGGAAGGACGCGAACGCGAAAAAGAAACTGGGTCTGCAACAACTGAAGAATTTCTGCAATCTTTCTAAGTTCGAAACCACTCTGAAAAACCTCCCAAAACACTCCCGAGCCCTCGGGGCTCCTAACCAAACATATACACTAACTCAACAACATCCTACGAACTTAGCCGTGCGATCAAATCACCAAAATAACATCAAAAACAATGAATCAAACCTCAAAATTACTAATTTTCTTTAAACTTCATAAACTTTCAAATTTAGAGTTTTAAGTCCGAAACACGTCAAACGACGTCCGATTTCGACCAAACTTCACAGAAATATCTTAAACCACATATAAGACCTGTACCGGGTGCCGGAACCAAAATATAGTCCCGATACCAACAGTTCTAATCAATTTTCATTTCCATTTTCCTTAATAATTTGAGAAAAATAATTTTACTCAAAAATTCATTTCTCGGGCTTGGGACCTCGGAATTCGATTTCGGGCATACGCCCGAGTCTCATATTATTCTACGGACCCTCTGGGACTGTCAAATTACGGGTCCGGGTCCGTTTACCCAAAATATTGACCAAAGTCAAACTTATTCATTTTAATACCAAATTTTAGCATTTTTCATAGAATTTCACATTTAATCTTTTCCACTACGCGACCGGACTATGCACGCAAATTGAGGTGACTAAAAATGACGTTTTCAAGGCCTCGGAAGTAGGGAATGAATATGAAAACAGGTGATGACCCTTTGGGTCGACACATTCTCCATTTCTAAAACAACCGTTCGTCCTCGAACGGACAGAAGAAACAAGTGCATGAGTTAGGAAATAGATGAGGATAACGGCTCTGCATATCGGACTCAGACTCCCAGGTCGATGCCTCAGGAGGCTGACCTCTCCACTGAACACGAATAGAAGGGAAACTCTTCGACCTCAACTGACGAACCTGCTGGTCCAGAATAGCTACCGGGTCCTCCTCATAAGATAAGTCCTTGTCCAACTGGACAGTGCTGAAATCTAACATATGGGCTGGATCGCTCTGATACCAACTTGTCACAACCCGGATTTCCCACCCTCAAGAGGTCGTGATGGCACCTACTAATAGGAGCTAGGCAAGCCAAACTTAATTACTTTTTCCATTAATGAAATAATCCCTTTTTAACAATTAGCGGCAATAATATAAACGTAACAGAATTAAATAATAAGCAGAAGTCTTTAATCATACAAAACCGAATAGAAACGCGGAAAAATTGAATAGTCAGTACTTCCTTTACATCAACCTCCAAGTTATTACCTTTACAATTGCTAGATTTAGCTATATTGGCACCATAGTACTCTCATAATTGCATAAACATAAATTTTTCTTAATGTATTGCATCTTTTATAAAGAAAATATACATATTAGTTTAACTTTGAGGAATAATAATACGATCCGAAATCCGATCCGATCCAAAATTTAAAATTCGATCCAATCCGATATAATTCGGTTCAAATTCGAATTGCATTTTCTAGAATCCGAAATCCGAAATTTGAACCCGAAATGTGCTAAATCCGATCCGATCCGATCCGATCAGTGCACAACCCTACCCAAGACTGGTGTCACAATACTCACGAACTACTAAGATTTACTAAATACAATGTCTGAAAGAAAATGTAATTGTTTGTCCCGAATACAAAAGACAATAGATTGAAAAGAAGGATAAAAAAGACGTCGGCCCCGCGGACGCCTCCAAGGCTACCTCGGTGTCTCACTGGACTGAAGGCATGCTCCCTCGCTACTATTGCTGCTGTCCAAAACCTGGATCTGTGCAAAATAGCACAGAGTGTAGTATCAGCACAACCGACCCCATGTGCTGGTAAGTGCCTAACCTAACCTCAGCGAAGTAGTGACAAGGCTAGGACCGGACTACTAATTAAACATGTGCAGTTATATAATATACAGCGGAAAGTAAAGTAGAAATAAACAAGTAAAGATGGGAGGGGGAAAACATGTTGCAGGGGTGTACCGGTATCAACAGTAAGTCCAGAGTAACAGTCTAAGGGTAGCTTAGAATTTACAGCGAACAAAGAAACTAGTATCCAAAATAAACACACTCGTATCAATAATTGTTGCGGCGTCCAACCCGATCCCAATATATAACAACACTGTTGTGGCGTGCAACCCGATCCATATCATTTAGCATTGTTGTGGCGTTCAACCCGATCCACAAATATCATTGTTGTTGCGTGCAACCCGATCCATATCATTTAGCATTGTTGCAGCGTGCAACCTGATCCACAAATATCTTACAATGCATGACATCACCCTTTGTGGTTTATCACTCTTACTCACCCAAACAACAATCACAAATAAGGGGCAAGAAATAAATAAATAAAGAAATAAATAATGATAAAAATCCCGGCAAGGAAATACAATTAAACAGTTAAATCCCGACAAGGGAACAATATCAATAAATTTCCATGTCCCGGCAAGGGAGAAAATCAACAAAGCAACAAAACGTTCCGGCAAGGGAGTAATCCAATAACTCTTTCTCTTTCTTTCACTTTCATCTTATAGTTTACATTATCACTTGAGTCAATGCTCCAAAGATTTAAATATATCATATACCTTCACAATTTGTATTTCAACTCGAGCTAACGCTCCACGAAGTTCAAATCTCACAATTTCCTTTCACATACTCTTTACAACATATGGAAATCATCAATTAAGTATGGAAGCTATAACAAAATCAGGATATTCGCGATCTAAGGACTCACGGTCATGCTAGGCACCAATGTATAGATACTCGTTACCATGCCTATACATCGTACTCGACAATTAGCAAGTAGAAAATAAGACTCCACTCCTATTCCCTCAAGCTAAGGTTAGACCAAACACTTACCTCAACTTCCATGGCCAAATCAATCCACAACAACCGCTTTCCCTCTCAAATTCGGCTCCAACTCAATCAAATCTATACAATAATGACTTCATAGTATCAATATATGCTAAACAAATCAAACCCAATGCCTAAATATAGATTTCCAAGCCTTCTTTCCAAAATTCTAAAAATCGAACCCGGGCCCGCTTGGTCAAAATATGAGGTTCGGACCAAATTCATATCACCCATTCCTCCACGAGCCCGAATATATAAATTTTTTTCAAATTCGACCCCAAAACGAGGTCTAAATCAAGAAAAAGTAAAAAGCCCTAACTATACCCAATTTTCCCAATTTATACTCTAAATTACATGTTTTAGGCTTAAGAATTCAACAAATATTGATGGAAAATGAAGAAAACGAGTTAAGATTTACTAGCCCAAGAAATGTTGGTGAAAGAGAGATTCAATGGATGCCTAAGGACTTTGGAGAAGAAGGAGCTCGTGTGTTTTGATGAGAAATTTCCGTCACTGTTCTGTTTTGGAATTAAAATATAATTGGGCGAAATTGCCCTTCGCGTTCGCGGAAGGAGGGTCGCGTTCGCGAAGGGTAAACTTGGCAGACCATCGCGTTCGCGATGGGAAGAGTGCGAATGTGAAGAGGAAAGGCTGGGGGTCCAGGACTTGGTCTACGCGAATGCGTGGACCTTTACGCGAACGCGATGAAGGAGCCCTATGAACTACGCGAACGCGAAAGTATCAGTGCGATCGCGATGAGGAAAATGAAGGCTAAGTCCTCAGAGTCAAATACCCTACGCGAACGCGAGGGCTTGAACGCTAACGCAAAGGAGGAGAAATTAAGGCACCGCGAACGCAGGAGGAAGGACGCGAACGTGAAGAAGAAACTGGGTCTGCAACAGCTGAAGAATTTCTGCAATCTTTCTAAGTTCGAAACCACTCCGAAACACCTCCCAAAACACTCTCGAGCCCTCGGGGCTCCTTACCAAACACATACACTAACTCAATAACATCCTACGAACTTAACCGTACGATCAAATCACCAAAATAATATCAAAAATAATGAATCAAACCTCAAAATTACTAGTTTTTCTTCAAACTGAATAAACTTTCAAATTTAGAGTTTAAGTCTGAAACACGTCAAACGACGTCCAATTTCGAACAAAACTTCACAGAAATATCTTAAACCACATATAAGACCTGTACCGAGCGCCGGAACCAAAATACGGGCCTGATACCAACACGTTCTAATCAATTTTCCTTTCCATTTTCCTTAATAATTTCAGAAAAACTATCATACAAGAAAATTCATTTCTCGAGCTTGGGATCTCGGAATTCAATTCCGGGCATACGCCCGAGTCCATATTTTTCTACGGACCCTCCGGGTCCGTCAAATTATGGGTCCGGGTCCGTTTACCCAAAATGTTGACCAAAGTCAAACTTATTCATTTTAATACCAAATTTTAGCATTTTTCACAAAATTTCACATTTAAGCTTTCCTGCTACGCGCCCGGACTGTGCACGTAAATCGAGGTGACTAAAAATGAGCTTTTCAAGGCTTCAACAACACGGAATGAATAAGAAAACAAGTGATGACCCTTTGGGTCGTCACATTCCATTTGTGTCAACTGTATTCATCAATTACAATATTATCGGCTTTCACGAATTTCTGATGAAGTTAACAAGTAAGAAATAATTAATTTTTTCGATGAAGCGGGTTCAATTGACCCCTCTTACAATAAGGTGGGTCCGCCCCCGGAGTTCATACACATGTGCTCTAATCTCTAGTAAATTATGCTGAAACTTTCTGTGTTGCACTAAAATAGTGGTTATTTTCAATGACTTTGTAAACGCTGATTGTTTTTCAATTACCAATCCAAAAACTGGCTAGTCCGTGCTATTTTAACAAGTTTTTAAAATAAATTTAGCCCAAAAAAGATGATCCAAAGGTTGACAAACTTATAAAAATTTGAAAATACCATGTGAACAAAAAATCGTCGTGGCAGTGCATGTCGCACTCTGATAAGGTAAGAATAAGATTGGTTGGGGAAGCAAAATATCAAGTTTAGGGGGGGTAATTACGCCAAGGAAAAGTTTGGGTGTAATTACCAAAAATAGAGAATAAGTTTGGGCGTGCATTGAATAAATTGAGTCCGTTTGGCCATGAAATATTTTTTATTTTTACCATTTTGAGAATTTTACAATTCTTATGTCCAAACGCCCACAAAATGTGAAGTGTAGGGGTTCTGAGGTGTTTTTCCTAAATTTAGGTGCAAAATATAAAAGCACACTTAAATAAATACTATAATACGTATAAATTTTCAATGCCAGCCATCATTATAATCTTTAATACAACATCAAATTCTAGAAATAATTTTGAAATGATAATCGAAAATTGCACATCAAATATATATATTATTTATTAGTAATTGTCATATTGATTTCTTATGATATGGTTACGCGCGAAAAACGAATATCCTAAATTCATTATATTAAAAACACGAAACCTTTTAACAAAATATCATTTTCCTTTTTTACTTTTAAAAATAAATTTCTCACTAGAAAAAAAATTATCATTTAATATTTTTCTAATGTTTAGATTTTTTTTGACATATATTGCTAATTCATTACTGAATAGGATTAGTGAAGGATATTTGTTATTTAGCTACATAGTTTATTTTTTTTGCGCTTATTTTTTTTGTTTTTTGCAGTTGAATGTATAAAATATACCCAGTCAAATCTCTCTATAATAACATCCTTATATAACAACACTTCATTATAAAAGCGAAGTTTTTTCGGAACCAAATGTTATATTTTGTTATAACATATGTTTTCTATAACAATAATAGGGGTATCAAGTTACTTAGCCATACCATGAAAGTCTGGGAGAGGGTGGTGGAACTGAGGGTGAGGAAGACAACGTCTATATCCGACAACCAGTTTGGGTTCATGCCAGGCCGCTCCACCACGGAATATATCCACCTTATTAGGAGGTTGGTGGAACAGTACAGGGATAAGAAAAAGGATCTGCATATGGTGTTTATTGATTTGGAGAAAGCGTATGACAAGGTTCCAAGGGAGGTGCTCTAGAGATGCCTTAAGGTGAAGGGTGTGCCGGTAGCCTACATAAGAGCGATCAAAGACATGTATGACGAAGCTAAGACTAAGGTTAGGACCGTGGGAGGCGACTCAGAGCATTTTACGGTTGTTATGGGATTACACCAAGGCTCTGCGCTTAGCCCATTCCTATTTGCCTTGGTGATGGATGCTTTGACACGCCATATTTAAGGGGAGGTGCCATGGTGTATGCTGTTTGCTGATGACATCGTTCTAATTGACGAGACGAGGGCAGGTGTTAACGAGAGATTGGAGGTTTGGAGACAGACTCTCGAGTCTAAGGGTTTCAAATTGAGCAGGTCTAAGACAGAGTACATGGAGTGCAAGTTTAGCACTGAGTCGGGGGATGTAGGCGGGGACGTGAGGCTTGGGTCACAGGTCATCCCGAAGAGAGATAGCTTCAAGTACCTTGGGTCGGTGATTCAGGGGGACGGAGAGATCGACAAGGACGTTACTCACCGCATAGGGGCGGGATGGATGAAATGGAGGCTGGCGTCTGGAGTCTTGTGTGATAAGAAAGTGCCACCGATACTCAAAGGTAAGTTTTATAGAGCTGTGGTTAGACCGACTATGTTGTATGGGGCAGAGTGCTGGCCGGTTAAGAACTCCCATATCCAGAGGTTGAAAGTAGCAGAGATGCGGATGCTGAGGTGGATGTGCGGACACGCTAGGTTAGACAAGATCAAGAATGAAGATATTCGGAGGAAGGTGGGCGTCGCTTCTGTGGATGACAAGATGCGGGAAGCGAGGCTTAGATGGTTTGGGCACGTGCAGAGGAGAAGCATCGATATCCCGGTGAGGAGGTGCGAGCGGTTGGCCGTGGTGGGTATGAGAAGAGGTAGAGGGAGACCTAAGAAGTATTGGGGAGAGGTGATCAGGCAGGACATGGTACGTCTGCAGATTTCCGAGGACACGGCCCTTGATAGGAAGGCATGGAGGACAAACATTAGAGTTGTAGGATAGGGGTAGTGGTGCTTCCCTTTCTGCATACCGGGGTGAGGCGGGGCTGGATTAGGGTTGATCCTAGATGGCTTGTAGTTTAAGTTGAACCCACACTATTCTTGAGGTTTATCTTAGATGCCTTAGACTCTGGTTACTGTTACTGCATGTCATTCATCTTTTATTTTTTTTATGCTTCTGTTACTATAATGGTTTTTACTGGAGTTACTAATGATTTCTCTTTTCTTTTCTTTTCTTGTTTTCCTTGTTCTCTTTTATTTCCGTCGTTCTGAGCCGAGGGTCTATCGGAAACTGCCTCTCTGCCCTATCGGGGCAGGGGTAAGGTCTGCGTACACATTACCCTCCCCAGACCCCACTATGTGGGATTTACTGGGTAGTTATTGTTGTTGTTGTTTTTATATGTTTTCTATAACAACAATTCGCTATAACATTCAAAAATATCCGGAACAAACAAGACTGTCATAGAGAGGTTTGACTGTAATACCTAAATAATTATTTTTATACGAAGTTAAAATTAAAAAAAGGAGGACTCATGATAGACCATTAAGCTTTTACAATTATCTTAGCTTGTTTTCATGCTTAGTTAGATCCACTACTTTATTAACTAAATAGGATTAATATTCGCCAATACCAAAAGTATATATTTTGTCAAATTTTATTTTATAATCGAACAAAATATCTAATAGTATTAGTTTAAATTTTAAAAAATTATACTAGTTATTAATATAGGATACAACGTGTATTTTAAAATTAATTTAAATTAAATAAAAGAAACTAATTGGCGACTGAAAAATAAATTTTGGGGCTACTTATCTTGACATTGTAGAAACACGTATATTTTTAAATGGTTACGGCATGTTATTTACTCTACTTTTTAGGTTATCAAACTAAACTTATTAGTAGAATTTTACTTCTTGAAAATTTAAAACTCTCAAAATACAGAGTCACGCCTCAAAATACAGAGTCACGCAAATGAGCTGAAAACGTCACGAACAGATTTCGTTTTTTGCAAATTTCCCTCTCATCAACTACTATATATATCTGGTTCTCACATTCAAATTCACTTTCACTCTCTCTCTCAAGTTGCTTCTGCGTTCTTCAGGTATTGACTCTTCTACTTCATCGATCTCTCTGTTATAGTGCTAATTCTCATTCATCTCTTTGTTTTTGTATAACTTGCTGTGTTTTCTGCGTTCTTCAGGTAACACCGTACTTCACCTTTTTCCTGTATTGACTTTTCTACTTCATCGATCTCTCTGTTATAGTGCTAATTCTCATTCATCTCTTTGTTTTTGTATAACTTGTTGTGTCTTCTACAACTTAATCACTGATCTCTCTGTAACTCTGCTACTCATTATTGAATTCTCTTCTATTTTGTTTTTTGCTTTTAATCACTATGTGTGTGAGTGTGTGAGTGTGTGAGTGTGTGAGCGAGCGAGTGAGAGAGAAATATTCTCATTTTTGGAGATGAATTTCGTGTCTCTGTGTGTGAGTGAGTAAGAGACGATAATTTGATGATTTCTCTGCTAGCTATTTATTATTGATTTCTCTTTTATTTTGTTTTTTGCTTTTAATCACAGTGTGAATGTATGTGTGAGCGAGCGAGTGAGCGAGAGAGAAATATTCTCGTTTATAGTAAAGTAATGAGCTGCATGCACGTCTTCTATCAAATTTAGCCTGTCAGATAAAATCAGGTATTTGAGCTTCTCGGATTCAACTTACTTTCAAATTCAATGGAGTAGGTGGTGCTTCGTCTTCTTACTTTTCCACCTTAAGATAATGCATTGAAAATATCCATTGTTTTCAGTACAGATCCATCTGGACGATCCTTTGGAAAATGTCAAGAGTAAAATTAGTTAGGGAAGCTGGTGCCAAGACTAATAATCTTGCTGGTGATGGTTGCACAACATCTATAGTGCTTGCTCGTGGTCTGGCTGCTGAAGGTGCCAAGGGTTGAAGGGAATGGAATAACCTCTAGACATCTGTTTTTTTTAGATAAAAACGGCTTTCTTGTTTCGGTTATAATTGTGTTTAGTCATTATCTTTCCCTAGGTTACTGCAACGGGAGCAAATGTTGTTCAAGTTGATGTCTAGAGAGGTATAAGGAAGGAAAAATTACTCTGCATTTTTGCTTTAGGCAGAGAAACAGAATTATTTGGGCAAGAAATATGTGTAAAAATCAGCTTTCTCATCTAAGATGCATGAGGTTGTACTATCTTCAACATGTCTGTTGACAATCAGTAAACCTTGCAGGTTGAGGATCACGAGCTGGAAGATGTTGCTGCTGTTAGAGCTGGCAATGATTATGCCATCGGAAACATGATCTCGAAATCTCTAAGGCAGGTTGGGAGAAAAGGTTTTGTCACAATTGAGAATAAGGGAACTATACTGAAACCAGTCTACAAGTTGTAGAAGATATGCAGTCTGATCGTGGCTATTTGTCACCTTATTATTTTGTAATTGATCGACGAAAGAGGACTGTGGAGCTTCACAAGTGTAAGGTAGCGACTTATTCTGTAAGCACTACGCCTGTTGTATTAAGGCATAATTTCTTCTCATCACTACCAAGGTCAGAAATGCAGACAATGTTTAATCTAATAGACATAACAGGAGCCAAATTTGGAAAAGTGAGATTGCAACCAGCATGCGAACAGTTACATTTCATCATAGATCAACCAATGAGACAGAAAACAATCACACTGGTCACATGGAAAAAGTCACCGCTGGAATGGTACAAGTTCGACTCCGATGGAAGTTGCCCCAAGATTTGTGTTTGTGGTGCAGGTGGAATTATAAGAGATCACATAGGCAAACTTATCCTAGCCTTCTCAATCTTTCTTTCGCCTGGAACAAGCAATTGGGCAGAAGGTAAGGCAATGTTATATGGGCTGCAGCAGTGTATGTCCATAGAGGAGGCGGACTCAAAGCGGCTCAGCTCATGTGTAGGAGGAGCGGCACGCACCTCCTATCGGCAATGTTCTGGCTTAGAGTGCAACAATGCTATCGGGAAGCAAATAAGGTCGCGAACAAGCTATAGCTACTCTCAGCCACGTGCGTAATTAAACAACAACTGATATTTACAAGATTTGACAGACTACCAAGAGTGGTAAGGCGTCTTATGCAGCTGGACAGATGGGAGATGGCATCCTTTAGATCAAGACAATTAAAGAAGTAGATGTTGCTGCTCAACTTTAAATGCTACTTTTGTTGTTCCGAGAATAAGGTGATCACCAAAAGGAATTACTGAATAACTTAGAAAGATGAATGTAACTGATAAAATGATTTGAACCGCTTATTGTAAATTGTAAAAACAGGGATTTTACCCCCTTTATAGTCTTACTGGAAGACTTAGGTAAGTATCAGAAAAATAATTCTTAAGTAGTGTTTTCTTAGGTAATGGTTATTCCATCTATAACTAAACAGTATTGTTCATGTATTTTTACAAAAGTAATAATGATCCTTCGCCTAATTTCAGACGTTGTTCAGCTCATTTTTTGTGAAGAAAAAGGCCAAGATCTTGCTTATATTATGTGTGTCTTTTAAAATATAAGTAACATAATTATAAATAATACTCCTCATCTAATACGATAATCAGGGGCGGATGGAGAATAGGAGCTACGAGTTCGGTCGAACCCATGGGCTAAGTATACAATATTTATGAAAAAATTTCAGATACCTAGCAGCACTAGATATTTTACAAAACAGGCAGCTAAATAATTATATTCTTAGCAGCAAGCTATAAATATGAACCTAGAATCACGTTTTAAAAAAATCAAAAGCATTCAATTCCTAAAATATTCCAAAGCCGTTTCAATTCTCCGTAACTGAATACACTTCCTAAATTACAGCCGAACAATAATGAAGAGATTAATGCGTTTTCTGTTTCTACGTGCATATATGAGATTAATGGACTCTGAAATTTTATTTTCGAACTTTTTTTATGTATCTTACTTGTTGCAGATTAATACGATTGCACAAGTTTTTGTCAAACAAATATCGAATTAAATGATAAAATTATACTCCTATATCCTATTGGCATAAAATTTTATTTTTATAGGAAAAAAGAGAGAGATTTTGAATGCTAAATCAAGCAAGTAAAATTTAGAATAGAAAATAGTAGGAGAGAGTGTAAAAAGATAAATAAGGATAAAACTGATCCCATAATTTGTGTTACTCATTAAATGTGCACATAATCTTTATCATGTGCTAATATTGTAAAAGAATGTGCTATATATGGAATAAACAAGAATTAATATCATTTTCTTAAATACTTTTTGAAAGATGCTCGGTAATATATTTTCCTCAATCATGTATTTGTCTTAAGAAATAATATGTATAGTATTAATTTAGAACCCAATAACTTAAAGAATTTAAAATCTCAAAGTCTCCAATCCATAAATTTCAAATATTGACTTCGCCCTTTACGATAATCTAAATATCTAATCACTTGTTTTGCTGAAATTTAATCATTTTGAATTCAAGTATTAGGTCTTTAAATTTCTGTTGGTTACTTATGCATTTGGGTTTATTATTATTATCTTTTGTTCAGTTTAGGTTTAAGTAATTAAAGAAAAAGGTGGCGAGTGAGGCTACCGTTGTTGCGGCAATAATTTTCCGTTTCAAGGATTTTTAATTATGCCACTTATAGCTTGGTTGGATAGTTGTCATGTATTGTTTCATAATGTATCGTATCGTATCGTATTGTATTGTATTATATTGTACTGTATTGTTTGATGAATACAATGTTTGGATGGATTGTGTCATTTTATCGTCGTTTTATGGTATCACGCATCAGTAATACGATGAATAAACCTGCAATATTATAAAGAAAAATTATGATACGATATATAAAAAGGTAGGGTAAATGATAAAATAAAATTATTTAATACTAATGAAGGGTGAGATTGAGAGAAAACCCCAAGGAAACGACGCGACCACACCAAATCAGTCGTTACATAAAGTGGCACATTTCATCATTACGTAACGACGGATTTAACGATACGATACAATAAAATTTAAGTAACAATCAAAACAAACATTGTATTTAAAGTAACAGTACGATACGATACAATAGGTAACAACCATCCAAACAAGCTGTTAAGGGCTATTTTGGTCGAAAAGAAGATTTTTTGCTTCTCTAAGAATGCTGCCAAGAAAGGGATTTATCTACTGGGCTGTATTTAAAAATTAGCCGGTGCATCCTAGATTTTGGTTTTTCAGTTTAAATTTTCAGGACAAATCTGAATTGTCTTGAAATTAAAAATTTTAGTTTATAATTTCAGGACAAAATAAATACTGAATAATCTCTAAATAGTATTTCTGAGAATGGTTATCTGTGCACTTGCCCCATTTATTTTGGATTGTATGACTGTAATATGAACATTTGCATTCATTTGGTATTGTATAATATTCTGACGAAGATATTTCGCCATTGTATAGTTTTATCTTAACTTGCTTGTGATTCCCTAGGCTATCCGAGCTCCAAATCGCTAAAAATGAAAAATGGGAACGAAGTCCCATTTTGAGAACTTAACATTCTGCCCAGCTACAGTATTTTTGCAATTTCCGACAAAACTTCGCAATTGCGAAGCTACAGTGTTTTTGCAATTCCCAGCAAATCCTTCGCATTTGCGAAGCTACAGTGTTTTCTCACAATTCCCATCAAATCCTTCGCATTTGCGAAGCTACAGTATTTTCGCAATTCCCAGCAAATCCTTCGCATTTGCGAAACTATAGTGTTTTCGCAATTCCCAGCAAATCCTTCGCATTTGCGAAGCTACAGTGTTTTCGCAATTCCCAGCAAAACTTCGCATTTGCGAAGCTACAGTGTCACACCAGAACCAGCAATATCAAACTTCTCCAAAATGATCCGAAACCACCCCGAAACTCACCCGAGGCCCCCGGGACCTCAACCAAAAATACCAACACATCCTAAAACATTATCCAAACTTGTTCCAATTATCAAAACACCTCGACTAATACTAAAATCATCGAATTACATCAAATTCAAGCCTAAGTTCTTTTAAAACTTCCAAAACACGCATTCGATAAAAAACCCAACCAAAACACGTCCGAATGACCTGAAAATTTGCACGCATATCCCAAATCACCTAACAAAGCTACAACAACTCTCGGAATTCCGTTCCGACCCTCGGATCAAAATCTCACTTCTCAACCGGAAATCGCCAAAATACTAGCTTTCGACATTTCTAGCCTAAATGAGCTACGGACTTGCAAAACACATTCCGGACACGCTCCCAACCCCGAAATCACCTAACGGAGCTAACAGAACCATCGGATTTCTGTTCCGAGACCGTCTTCATACAGTTCCGATTACGGACCACTTTCCAACACTTAAGCTCTCATTTGGGGACTAAGTGTCCCAAAACACTCTGAATCCCAACACCGAACGTCCAGGCAAACCAAAATAGTAAAAATGGACTTAGGGGAAGCAGTTAATGGGGGAACAGGGTGTAAATTCTAAAAACGACCGGCCGGGTCGTTACATATTTAGTTCAAATTTTTTAATTGAAACTATTTTGATTCAATTAAAACATGATATTAATATCATTTATATGATGAAAAATATAGTTTATCAATATTTTTTTATTATTGACACAACAATCACGTGCAACGCACGTATACTAAGAGTAGTTATCTTAAAAGTATGAAGCTCCTGCAAATACTATTTGTCTATTTTATCCTACAAAAATAAATTTTATATTGAATATATTTGTAAGTTAGTCCTTTTTACTAATATTTAGGATTTTAAGATCAACAAAATTTTAATTTTAATTATTTTTTATTTGAAATATGTAGAAACTCATAATATTTAGGAATTTAAATAACACTAATTGTAACGTCAATTATTATATAATATGCCATATATGTTTTCATATAAGCAAAGTTTAATCTAAAGTAAATCTTTATGCATTATGGAATTTTTATATTTAGAAGATATACTTTACATTTAGTTATTTTATTCAAGTGTATATTGTTTTTATTTTATTCAAGTTAAGGAATGCTAGGACTATTGTTTTAATTGAGCTTAAAGTCAAAATAACCAAATTACGGTTGTCTTTGAAGTCCTGATTATTAATGTTTCAAAATAACTATTCTCGAGAAACAAAATATTTTCCAATAAATTGCGCTCCACATGCAAAGGAGAACAAAAATATTTGAACGCAAAGTTCAAGTGCATTGCTTTCAATGTAATTAATGATAAATTATAGGGAATTTTTCAAAAAGCACCATCTTTTTGGTCTAATTAACCATTTATAGATACTCTTTGCTAAAGTACGTGTTATAAATACCTTTTATGTTTTTATACAATGTATTTCATGTGTTAAGCTGTTGTATTCATTAATACAACCAAAAATGTAGGCGTAAAATCTGGAATTCCAACTAAGTTTGACATTTATTTAGTTGTATTCAAGCGACATTAACATTAAATGCAGTAACGTATCTGCGCTAAAAACGGAAGAAAATAAAATCACATGATATTCTCCTAATTTAACTCAAAGAACTAAAACGATCCCTCATTAATCTGTATTTGAAAGATACATAATAAAGATTATAGCTGAATAAAGAGAAATACATATGAATAATACAGTTGAATACAATAAAATACACCTTAATTCATCTGAATAAAACACTTGAATACAACAAAAATACAATTGAATACAGCTGAATAAACTCTTGAATGCAACAAAATACAACTAACTTCTGCTGAATAAAATAGTTAAATACAACTGGTTAAACCTGAATACAAGTGAATACAGCTGAAGAATACATTCGAATACAACTGAATACAAATAGGCGATTTGGGCGATCTAGATAGAGAAACAGCCCTATGGCTTCGCCGGCCGGCGGCCAGTCATTAATTCCGGCTGGTCAGCCATTAGGCAAATTCCTTGTTTTTTTTCCCTTTTCACATTACACTTACAAGTAAAAACTCAATCCTCAAGCTTGAACTCAACGAGAAAGTTGCTGCCAATTCCAGTCAAGAAGTGGAACAAAGCCAACGGAAGCTATGGTGAGAAGAATAAATCAATAGCTACTCCAATTACAAATGGGGTTTTGGTTACGTTCTTTCTTGACTCCAGCAGTGAATTGGGTCTCCGCTCAAAACCTCCACAAATACGGTTAGTAATTCCAATCTGTATTTCTTATCGAATATGCACATAGATAACGTTGGTGACGTAGAGCAGAAAATTGAGAATTTGGGTGGGAGAAGAATTAAGAAACTAGGGTTTGTGGGAGAAGAGAGTCTGGTTGTATGCAAATAGAGAGAGATTGTATTGGGGTCTGCAGATACGCGGTAATTATGTGAGAGAAAATACAAAAAGGGAGAGAGAAAAATAATATTTAGCATATATGGTGCCTTAATTATAGGATGTAACTATATTTAAATTTTTTGCAATAAAGGATAAAAGGTATTTATAGGATGTAATATTTTAAAATGATATTTATTTAAAATAAATAGGATACTAAGGTTTTCTATAGGGTGTAAAAATTCCTAAATTATATAGGCAAAGTTTCAGTTAATCTCAAAGTCTAAAACTATAACTTTATGCAGCTTGGAATTATATAGTATTCAAAAGAAGTAAAGGAACTTTGAGCCAAAATAATAAAATTTCAAATGTGTATATTCTTTTTTCTCTTTTAGATGCAATGAATATTTTTTCAGTTATATGTTCTTCTTTTTTAGACTTAATTCACAAAAAAATTGGCTGGAACTCATTATTTTTAGCCAAAATAAAAGAGTTTCAATTGTATTTTTTTCTTCTTTAAATGCAATTTTATTCTAACTAAGTATTTTTGTAGCAAACTGTAAAAGAAAAGAGTAGCATTTTTTTCAGCCAAATAAAATTGTTGTCCAAAATACTGGGGTTCCAACTATTTATTTTTTCATACTTTAAATGCAACTACAAGTTATTTGACTTTTTATTTCTTATTTTGTGTGTGTTGGGGGGGGGGGGGGGCAATTTTATTTTTTTTTTAAAAAAACCAGTTTGGTCAAACTCCATTTTTAACTAAATAAAAAATTTAGCCAAAATATTGAAAGTTCGGCAAGTTTTTTTTTTTTGGTGAAATTAAAAAATAGCCAGATTTACAAGTGGTAAATTGAAAAAAATTATAATTTCAAAAGTAATTAAAATTTAGTCACTTTCATGTAAAGATAAATTTGAACAAAAATACTGCTCAAAATCTAGAAAAAATATTCTAGCATAACATGCTGAAATTTCATAATGTGCTGGAGTTCCAACATAGTATGCTGGAAGTTCATCAGTGGCGGAACCAGGATTTTATACAAGCGGGTTCAATCAAAGAGGTAGCCACTAATATAAGCGGCACCGGTAAATAAAATTTGCTCACTACTCAATTTTGTTCATCATGTGACCTCAAAATAAAGCCATTGAAGCTCTTTTTAATCAAAGTTGATTTTTTAATAAAACAATATTTACTTTTAATATTTAGAATTTTATCTATATATATTAACAAATTTATAAATTTATTGACTTTAACAACAACAAAAAAATCTAACCAACTTAAAAATCTTATAACTATAAGAAATTTAACATTATAAGTATTTACAAACAAAAAAAATGGAGTTATGAACTAAACTATTTTATACAAACGCTAAAGTAAAAGAGATTATACACCAAACTAGAATTTTCAGTATAATACAAATAAATAATTTTAATAAATATAAACTAAACTTATTAAATTAAAAAACTACAAATAATCTCAACAAAACACTCTCACGTTTTAGAAGAAATTGTAAAAGAGGGAACCAAAATTCGCTTTATTGAAAGTTTTTTTTTTTTGGTTTGAAGTAAAATAAAATTTAATAAGATTAACTATTATGGATATAAAAAGAGAAAGAAATAATTAAGAGAACTAATCTCGAGAATGAATCTATTCTCTCTCGGCGCACGTTAAGCAAGGTTTGCTAACTTGCACTGGTGGAGATGGCGAGATAGAGGAAGAAGAACTCCATAGCTAAGGAATCGACTGTAGATGAGGAAGATAAGGCAGATGATGAAGAGACAAGACTAGTAACACCAGAAACGGGGATTCCCCAAGCTCTAGACTCGGTGCAACTGTTCCATTGGATGAAAGGTATGGGGAGTGCACCAACTGTTCTGCATGGACAAGAGAGGAAGAAATCGGAGGAGCCGGGGGCAATTCAAGTACAAGCAGCTCCGATAACTACGACTCCTGCAGATCCTGCACCAAATGAGACGGAAATGGCGAAAGCATCTAGGAAACTTATGTTCTCCAACCAGAGACCAAATCCTAGGGGAACAGAGATAAACTTAGCGGAGGTGGTTAAAGGAAATATATCTCAACGACAGGGGATGCAATTGGAGTATTATCCCCTAATTATCAAAGAAGGAGTGAAGGTGGTTCGACTGAATCAAATTGAAGTCAAGGATAAAACCCAGAAATGGCAGGCATCCCTAATTGGGTATGTATTGGGAGGAAATTCATCGTTTAAAGACATGTTTAACTTTGTATATGGTGTGTGGAGTTTTGTCGCAACTCCACAAGTATTTCTTCATGATGATGAATATTTTGTTTTCAAATTTGAATCAGAAGATGATAAGAAGCTAGTTATACAGAAAGGACCATATACCTTTAATAATCGACCAATGATATTGAAGCAATATGAACCTAAATTTCAAATCAGTAAGGAGAAAACAAGAAATATTCCAATTTGGGTGATATTCCCAAGGCTACCAGTGCAGTATTGGACAAAGGAAAATTTAGGGCGAATAGCAAGCTGTATAGGGAAACCTATATGCTCTGATAAGTTAACTGCAGAAGGTGAAAGAATTTCTTATGCTAGGATGTTGATTGAAATGGCTATATCACAGGAGTTGCCAAATGTACTGTTAATTGAGGAGGCGGAGGGTATACATAGGGAACAAGAATTAGAGTATGAATGGAGACCAGATTTTTGTGAAGTTTGTTTCCAAATAGGCAAACCTGAAGTCAATTGTGAAAAAGCCCCAATCGACAAGCATAAATATAGAGAGTAGAAACAGGATAGACAAGATGGAATGAAGCAACAAAAGAAGATGCAATAAAAAGTAAAAGCTAAAGTGGATCAAGGAGGAACAACAGAGATGCGGGAAAAAGCAATATCACAGGATAAAGAGATGAATGATTAGGGGAAGAAGCAAAAAGAAAATCAGAACATTGAAGCTCAAGAGGAGAATTATCATCAGCAAAGGTGTAAAGGAAAGCAAAAGATGAAGGTAAACAACAAAAAAGTACTGAGTGGACATAAGATAGAAAAGTTGTTAATGACCAACAGATACAGTACATTGAGAATACAATAAGCTAGCAGCATTGAAAGAATGACTGACGGGATTGACCTCAACGAGGAAAATCCCTCATGATAATAAGTGTCTGGAATATAATAGGGCTGAATAAGCCCTATAAGCAGAGAGAACTCAAGGCCTATCTGCTGAAAAATAAAATTACTCTACTAGGCTGCCTTGAGACAAAGATAAAGCCTAGGAGTGTTGGTAAAGTTAAAAGAAAATTTGGAAATGACTGCAGATATTTTCAGATGAGAAGATAAATCCTATTGGTAGACTATGGGTATTCTGGAAAGACATTATGGTGCCAGTCAACATCCTGATGGCCACTACTCAAGTGATTCATTGTCAAGTGAAGGATATGGGGTCCCAATTTGAATGTTGTATTACTTTTGTGTATGGTAAGAACAAGTTACATGAAAGGAAGGAGCTATATGAACAACTAAGGATGATTTATAGAATAATGCAGGAGTCTTGGTTGGCGATAGGAGACTTTAACAATGTTCTATCTGTCAATGATAGAATAAATGGTCAACCTATTCATCAAACTGAGATAGTAGACTTTCAAAATTGTATAAAGGATATTGGAATGGGGCAATTGAATAGAAAAGGGTGTCAGTGGTCGTGGTGCAACAAAAGAGATACTGGAGAAAGAATATATAGTAACATTGACTGGGTGTTTGGGAATGCATCTTGGTTTACTAAATATAGCAGCTTAGAAGCAGTGTATGAGGTACCAGGTATTTCTGATCACTCTCATATTGAGATAAATACTGAGGTGGTAAGAAGTAACTTGAAATAACCTTTTAAGTTGTATCATGTACTGTTACACCAAAGGAATTTCAAGAGAGTGTGCAAGAGATATGGAACCAAAGAATTGAAGGGCATACTATGCATTTCATATGGACCAAACTGCAAAGAATACAAGATATAGCAAGGTTGATGAACAAAGAAATGAACTCATTAGAAAAAAAGATTGGAAAAATCAGAATAGAGTTACAGAATATCCAAAGACAGATTGATAATGATCATCTGAATCACCAACTAATTGAACAGGAAAAGGAAATGATAGTGCAGGCAGAGAAATGGGAAGAAATAAACGAACAAGTTTTAAGACAAAAATCTAGAACAGTGTGGATAAAATTTGACGACCCGACCCGTCGTCACGTGAGTTACCGTCCCGTTTCCCTCCTATTATATTCCTCTGTGCTTCATTATCAGTAGTTGATGTGATCGGGTAGAATTGGATTGGTTTTAGATAGAAATGAGACAAATAGTCTCTTTGAAGAAGGTTTGGTTTGGAAAGGTCAACCAGACGGTGACTTGTGTGTTAGAGGGCTCATAATGGATTTCTGATGATTCGACTAGTTTTGGGGGATGATTTAAGGCTTAGGAGAGCAATCAGAAGTGAATTTAGGGGCTTAGTGTAGAAGTTAGCCTAGTTTGGCGAAGTTAGGATTTTGGCGAAATCCGGGTGGTATGCGAGATTTTGATCCGAGGATCGGAATGGAATTCCGAGAGTTGCAGTAGCCCCGATAGGTGATTTTGGATATGTGTGCAAAGTTTCAGGTCATTCGGAGATGTTTAGGTCGGGTTTTTGATCGAATGTGCAATTCGGAAGTTTTTAATAAACTTAGGCTTTGATTTGAGGAAATTAAGGGATTTTGATGTTAACGATAGTGTTTTGATGGTTCGATCAAGTTTGAATGAGGTAAAAAGATCATGTCTGTGCTTTTGGTTGAGGTCCCGGGGGCCTCAGGGTGAATTCGGGTGGTTAAACGGAGGATTTGGAGTTGTTGCATGATTTTGGGTCACAGGTTCTGTTGTTTCCGCATCTGCGGAAAGGGGGCCGCATAGGCGGTTCCGCAAATGCGGCGTTTGGGTCGCAGGTGCGGTCTGGGAGGCTTTGGCTTGGACCGCAGGAGCGGAAGGAAATCCGCATAAGCGGCAACCGCATAAGCGGTATTGGACCGCAGAAGCGGTCCCTGGTGAGTTAAGTTAGTCCGCAAAAGCGGTCGTTTGGTCGCATGTGCGATGACCGCAGGTGCGGTTATTTGACCGCAGGAGCGGAAATCGACCTGGGTTTTAAAGTGAACAGTGTTTCCGAATTTGAAAGAGAAGGAAATAATTTGGGACTTCGGATTTGGCGATTCTTGGGCGATTTTGAAGAGGATTCGAAGGGGTTTCATCAGGTATGAATGATTGGACTCGGATTATGTTATTATAGTGTAAGATCATGGATTAAACACTGAAATTCAAGGAATTAAAGGTTAAAAATGGAGGTTAGGGCTTGAAACTTAAGAGAGTTAGAATTGATGATTTGAGGGGTCAAATGGACTCCGGTTCTTGTGAATTTGATATGTATAGACTCGTGGCGAGATAAGGATCGTTTTGATGTAAAGTTTTCTGGATTTCGAGAAGTGGGCCCGGGGCTCGGGTTTTGCCAACTTCGTGATTTTTGGTGTTTTTCGAGTATTTTCGATGGGGTTATATGACGTATTGGTGTAAGCACGTGATTTTTGCCTCACGGACGATCGCTCCAAAAGAAAATAAAAATAGTGACAAATGGTTTCGCTGTACAATTTTTCGATCTTTCCGTAACATGTGTTGTTGGTCATTTGTGGGTCTGTCCATTTTGCATCTAGTCATTATCAAACAAAAATACAAAAATATGTGTCAGTAAAAGAAAATTCAAAAAAAATATATATATATATATGTGTGCATCGTTCGTTCTAGGCTTTTAGTTAACTTACTTGAATATTTGGTGATAATTGTGTTAAAATGTTCCATTGTTGTTTAGTTTTAATTTCATTATTTTATTGTCTATTATTTTATTTTTGTTTTAAAAGAAAAATGAAACTAGAAAAACAAAAAGGGAAGAAAATCGGTTGGGCACAAAATAAATGAAACAAAAACAGGCCCAAACCAGCACTCAACCCTGTCCAGACCAGGCCTGCCCAGGCACCTCCTGAAACGACGTCGTTTCAGGCAAATCAATCTGAGCCATCCACCCCAGCCGATCTAACGGTTCAGGACCTCTTTCAGCGACCCATGTTCAAACCCGACCCAAATAACCAGCCTGACCCAACCCCTCACTTAAACCAAACGACCCCGTTTAACTACCAAACGACCCCGTCTCATGTCTCATCCTCAGATCCAAGCCGTTGAGATCATCTGATCTAACGGCTCAGATCCAATCAGACTCCCCATATATAAACTCAACCCTTCACCCCACGCCCCCTATCCGAACCCCACCCCTCACTCGTCTCCTTCCCCAAGCTGAAACCCCAAACCCTAGCAAGCCGCCCTAGCTTCCCCTCCACCAAAACCCGGCGGCACGAACGCCGGTGACCACCCCCTTCACACCCCTAAAGCATCCAACCACCCTGAACACGAATCCACTAACCACGAACCTCGAATCACCTCCTATCGTCTCGAATCTGGATTTGAAGATTCGAGACAAAACTCGATCTATGCCAAACCACCCCATCTTCATACCAGACACTCCTCTGACCTTCCTCGTGACCAAACCAAGCTTGGTTTGGTCCGAATCTACCCACAACTCCTAAAAATCCAGATCTGAAAATCCAGAACTTGAAACACATGCACCTGGGGAATCCGGCCGGTCTTGACAAGGGTTTGAGGTCTAATAGACCTTAATCAAGGTGTTCTCACGTGAGAACACCCTGATTAAAGTTTGTTCGGCTTCAAGAGTTCGAAGTTGAGTCAGGTTTGGGTCATTTTGATTTCAAACTCTTTTTGGTAAGTTTTCCTTTCTTTTGTTTTATTTCTAATTAAGTTGTTAGCATATTTCTTTGTGTTTGTTTGTTATTTTGTTATTTTTCATTCGGATTTCTTCCATCTCTGTTAAAGGCCTTTTTATTTGGCCAATTGTCTTCTGTTTGTGTTCTGAATATACCCTGTGATATACGTGCTCATCAATTAGATTAGTCGTCAAACGAGTTTAATTCACATAAGTTCCCAGTGTTTGAACAAATTTGTCTGAAGTCATTCGGGACTCTATACGTGTTGTTTATATGAACGATTGATTGTTATGTGTTACGATTAATATAGTCGAGTCGATATATGTCGTCAATTAGTTTCAATCGTTAATGGTAACAACTTGATTCGTATTGCTTATTTCTGTTGTGATCGTATTTGAGTCCCATTAGGAACTGAATTGTATTGCCTATTGATTTTGTTCAAATCGAATTAAAGAACATCTAGGGGAAAGGTTATAATGGCAGATTCAGACTTTGATTTTAAAACACGATGCCATTTGGTTTAGACCGTGGGCAGCATGTGTATGGTTAGCTTTAAGGAATTAAAATAATTGGACAGCATGTGTTGTCAGGTTATATTCCTACTGCCCATACTTTGGTTAAATAAACAAGTGATCAGTACACTTTAACAACCAAAAAGAGAGAGGGGCTGTCAGGGATTTCATGGGAGCTTGGTTATTTAAAACAAGTGAGTGGAAAAACAACAGGGGGGGGCAATTTTGAGTTGTAAAACAGACTGTAAAGTGTTAAGGTTAGGCTATAAAAGAGGAGACCTTCCATTAGAAAAGGGGGTTCATTTTTTGGAGTCTGGAGAGATTCTGTGAGTAAGAAAACTGAAAAGGAAAAACAAAAAATAAATTTCAGAACATTGTGAATGAGTATTGTCTAGAAGAAACTGTGTAAGAGTCCAGTTGGATCAGGTTGTCTTTGTGGTTTTGCTTTTCTGTCGTTTGCCAAGCTTTCTTGTGGTCATTGGATTTCTGTTGCTGTTACATTCAACATTCTGGGCTGTTATTCCCTACTCTGTTTTTCTGGGATTGTTTATTTGTTGCTCGACTCCTTGCTGGGCTTCATCATTGTTGGCTGGTTGTTGTTGCTGTGTTGTTGCTGTGAATCTGCTGTTGCTGTGTCTACTGCATACTGCCCAGCTGATCATCCCTTTCTTCTTTGTCCTCTATACCAGGTACACAACCAATGCACTGTCAAGAAATGTGATTGAAAAATGAGTATGAATGCAAAAAAATGAAGAATCTTGAAGGATGACTCTTGCACATAGATTGTTATATTAAATATTCATGTAATGTGTAATAGTTTTTTTACATCTTGTTCTGGGTATTAGAGACAGTCTTCATGCCTATAAATGTCAATGTATGGTAGTTGAATGCTAGAATGTGCATATAGGTTGATGATGAGAGTATGCCCAAGGCAGTAGGTGGTATCTCCTATTTAGTTCAATGGTACAGTATGAGCCTGTGATATAGTCCAAGCATGAAATCCGTATACTGTAAATAGGTTCTTTCCGTTCTAATAAATTGCCATGTATAACCCTTAAGATCATGTTTTAAGATAAAGATCACAAATTCAGGGCCTCAACCTCATAAAGGTCGAGCCCAGGTCAAAACAGACCGGGCAGATCCGCATCGGACAAGCAGTGGCCCAGGTCTGGCCTTTCACGCATGGGCTGGATTTGGGCCCATGATTATTTATTCGGCTGATTGCACATGCAGCCTCATTTCTGATTTTCAAGCTTTTCTGAATGTTGCTACGAACAATTCGCAAACATGTAATTAATTAGGGCTATCTACTGCTTTCAATTGATAGAGACGAACACGACAAGAAACGTAGTTGCTATAGGATATCCTTTTAAAAATAAGAATGAGATGAGCTTCGCCGAATAAAAAATACAAATTGCGGGGCCCTCAGTAAATATTCGTTTTAAATTACTTAGAATTCAGGAGGGCCGCTTAGTGAATTTCGTGGCCTTCCCAAAATAATAACACGATAGTCTCTTTAGGCGCGTGTTTAATAATCTATTTTCTTAAACTTGGGCGTGCATTTCATGTGACCCAAATCCCGATCCCAAAACATCAAATAAGATGCGTTCCGGATTGTGGGTGCATTTCATGTGACGCAATCCAAAGACGTGCTTTAAGCGATGTTCACATTCTTTTGAAATAACAGTAATAAAGCGGTAAAAAGTTAAAATTGGCACCTTGGTTCATAATTGTATTTAAAATCAGATAAATAAGCCGAATATGACAGTTGAGCGACCGTGCTAGAACCACGGAACTCGGGAATGCCTAACACCTTCTCCCGGGTTAACAGAATTCCTTATCCGGATTTCTGGTGCGCAGACTGTAATATGGAGTCATTCTTTTCCTCGATTCGGGAT
This sequence comes from Nicotiana tabacum, assembly GCF_000715075.1. Lineage (NCBI taxonomy): Eukaryota > Viridiplantae > Streptophyta > Magnoliopsida > Solanales > Solanaceae > Nicotiana > Nicotiana tabacum. Next base: position 33,672 of record NW_027438358.1, on the reverse strand, counting down.
TAAAATTGGTGACTTGGGACACCCTAAATCTCCCAAGTGGCGACTCTAAAATTAATAAACCAATCCCATTTCGATTGTCCTTTAATTGGAAAAACTCCCTTGCACCCTCTCTGGGTGCGGAAAAAGGAGGTGTGACAGCTCTGGCGACTCTGCTGGGGACTGACCCAGAACCACTGGTTCAGGGTTAAGAATTCGAGCTTAAAATAATTGTTATTATTTGGCTTTATCTATTATCTGATTTTTACATGTTTGAGCCTAATGTGTTAAATGCTGCTTTTACCGCTTTGATATTATTTGAACTGTATATAAACTGTGCCGAAACCCATATCCTTTCTGAGTCTTCTGAATCATGAAGAAGAGTGTACTTCGTACGACTTCTTTTCTGTATAGTGTCAAGTCCCAATTTAGAACGAGGTTCGGATAAGTTGCTAAGCCGGTGAAGCTTCTGTATTCCCGGTACTGCCCCCCCTCGGCTCGAGCTGTCCGCTCGGGTAAGCCAGGTCTAGAACAAACACCCAGGTTCTGAACCTAGTATAACAAAGCCACATGCCGGATCCCTAGTAGGAACGTTTATTTGCATCATGTGCATTTGACTTAGGGGACTCAACACAGGGGTTGGGTCCGTCTAGGAATAGCAACCTAAAATAGAAAAAGGCCATCCTGATGCATCCTACTCACTGCTTGTGCATTTATTTGCTTCAAACATGCATGTTGACCGGTTTTGAATGTTGGGAAATTTTTACAAAAAAAATATATATATAAAAAAAAAATAGAAATAAACAGACCAGTTAGTTTATCACCCGAACTACGTCGGTTTGATTCTCACCGGATGTGAGATACGTAGGCAACCCTCATCGGGTCCAACTCTTTTTCCATTTTTACCAAAAATGATATACCATAAAGCATATATGTATATATGTATACACATGTATATAAATAAATTTTTTTTTTGTTTTTGTCCAAAGATTTTGGTTAGAGTCAAAATAAAGGGTTTTGTTTTCACCTAAAAGGTCACACTAATAAATGTGCAGGATGAACACAGAGCAAAATGAACCATTCTCAGCCCTCAGCGAGGTCCCTCTACAACTCCACATGTGGTGGAATGACTTGGAAGCCGATAGCAAAGGGGTAATAGGAAGAATATTGGGAGGTTTTGTAAATTTGTTGGGTGTTGAGCCGAGGACAGATATTCTTGAAGCTCTAATACCATTTTGGGACCCCACCTGCAATGTATTACGTTTTGCTGATTTTGAACTTTCACCGACACTTGAGGAAGTTGCCGGATATGCGGGACTGAATGAGAAGTTAAAAGGGCAATATTTGCTTTCGCCAAGGCCGGTGTCCCCGCATGCGTTTCTGGATCTACTAAGCATTAGTCGGAAGGTACAACATGACGATTTATCGAGAGGGTGTTGTGATCTCCATTTCTTGTATCAGCGGTACGGAACCCCGCAGGGTTTCGAGGAACCGAACCTTGGGCTAACTCACGGAGGGAACAGAAACAAATGGGAAGCAAGACGTACTTTGGCTTTTATCACAGCATTCTTGGGAGTAATGGTCTGCCCAAGGAAGGACAAAAAGATAGAGATAGGTCTGGTAGGGATGGCCGACGTGGCAATCAAAAGAACCAATAGTACTGTGGTTCCTTTGATTTTGTCCGAAATCTACCGGGCTCTAACTATATGCCGAGAAGGAGGTACGTTCTTCCAAGGTTGCAACCTGTTACTTCAGCTATGGATGCAGGAACACCTCCATCACCGAGTAGGATACATGAACCACGGGTTGACCGAGAGGAATTGTATCAGCGGATTCAAGAAGCGCATGACAGGCGCCAGATTTCCTGAAGGTGTCGAAGAATGGGTTACACGGTTAAGGTCAACAACATCTGACCAAATTGAATGGGCATTTGGTTGGTTGACTAATACTGAGGTTATCTACATGTCGGCTGAAGAATGTCATGTTCTCTTAATGGGGCTTCGCAGCATCCAGCCATATGCCCCTCATCGGGTATTACGACAACTGGGCAGGTTTCAAGTAGTCCCTAATGATGAAAATCTGAGCAAGCATGCCTTGGAATTAAGCCCGGGAGTCATATTCCCCGAGGGGAATATTAGAAAACTGTGGCATGAATGTAGATTCTTGGAGCCCAAAACCATGGTACGAGAGCTAGCTAAAGGTGAAGTAGACCCAAAGTACGATGCTTGGTTCGAAAGAAGGTTTCAGACTCGGCAAAAACCTGCTAAAAGGGCCCACGTCCAACACTTCACCGATGATTCACAAGAGCAATGGGGATGGTTAAAAAGGGAGAAAGGTTACCGGGTCGAAATCGGGAAGCTAAAGCAACAAGTTGAAAGGCTTGTATTTGAGAACAATGTGCAAGTTGCCTCGGAGCAGGCTGAAAGAAACAAGTTAGCCCAAGAAAACCAAACCTTGAAGGCCCGCCTTCGCCAAGCCAGTAAGAGTAACGTTGACCGACAGAAGCGTCGCTCTGATGAAAGATTGATAGCAAGTTTGAGAAATCAGGTCATCCAAGGCCAAGAAGAATTAGAACAATCAAGAGCTTGCATAACAAGGATGAAGGTCTGAGGGGCAAAGTACGCAATGGCCCGGAAGCAGCATTTGCAACAAGTCATAAGGGATTATGAAATGAGCGTCAGAATATTAAGGGAGACGAGCTCCACTCTACATGATTGGATCGTCAAACAAGCACGAGACGCCCAGGCCGACAGAAGACAGTGCTACGATGCAATGGACTGCATGGAAAGACAAATGGAGTTGTTTCAGGATCAACTTGCTGACGATGCTCAGGCACTGGGGTTAAAAAACCAACAAATCAGGCAGTTGCTCAGTGAAAGAGATAGCATTCGAGCAAGGATTGATGAAATAGGGCATTATATCTACATGAAATGCTTGGCATGTGAGCGAACACCTCGGAAGACCCTCCTTGTTTCCATCATGGGCTGCGTCCGCCGGATTATGAACGAGTTGAAGAACCTGCAAAGAGACCTTACACCTAGAGCCGCGGAAAGGCCGAATGATGCCTCGCGGGCCCTTAAATTGGAAAATTAGTTTTGGTCAAGTCCTGTTTATTTGGCTTTGGTTGTTTTTCCATATGTTGTTTTCTTTTCATTAAACCAAGTTTAAAACCGTGGAGTCTGTACTTTTGCTATTTTTATTTTAAGTACTGTGTAATAGCAAATTTTGATAATAAAATTAAGTGACTCCAGAAGAATTACTGTGTGTCTTTGCTTTGAGGCAGAACTACGCCTGGTCTGATTCGCGCGGGGACGTGATACGTAGGCAATCCCCATAAGATTCGACCGCTTTTAATACATAAAGAAAAGAAAATGTAAATAGAATAAAACGCAGGGTTTCGCAAAATACTTTAAAGAGACAAATGAGCAAACCGGGGTGACGCATGTTGTTTGAAGCAAAGCATGTAGAAACGGTTAACTGCCTAGGTGCATTGCATCCTCTATGTGGTATGATCAAATCTGTTAAGCTCTAACACTAACAAAGTTTGTTGTTGTCTGATACCAGACAGTTAGTTGTTAAAGAATTCTGGCAACACATTCATACCAAACCAGATCCAAAGGACCGGTAGCAACAAGCATGACTACTTCTGAGAATAGTAATGAGGAAGAAAGGCCGATGATCCAGTTGCTAAAAGAGGCAATGGAAAAGATTGAAAGGATGGGACTAGAGATGCATGCAATGCAGCTAGCCCTGGCCAAAACGCAAAAGAGCCCTGAGACACTGGGACACATGCCGGAGTACCCTCACTCTGGCCCTTCCACAAGCCGCCCAAATCCCCTCTATCATCAAGAAAGAAGCCCTCATGATTTCCAAGCTCCACCACCCCATCAACCTCTCCCAACACCCAATATTCCCATTTTTGTGGGACCTGCATCAGCCCCTTTGCAAAGGACGACCAGTGAGCCATTGTTTCAGGCTCACGATACACAATACTATCCCCCTGAGCCTACATTTCATGCACCTGAGCCTCAAGCTTACAATCCACATGTGGAAGTGCCGGCAGAGATTGAAAAGCCGGTTAAGGCCCCTGAACAGGATGAAGTGTTAAGAAAGTTCAAAAGCCTGGAGCAATCCTTCAGGAACTTGCACGGGCTGGGCAATCAAGTTAGCGTGGCATACAAAGATCTGTGCCCTTTCCCAGATGTCCAACTCCCGGCTGGGTTCAAGATGCCCAAGTTTGATTTATATGAAGGGCACGGTGATCCCATGGCACATTTGCGGGGATTCTGTAGCAAAATGAGAGGGGCAGGAGGCAAGGATGAGCTTTTGATAGCTTATTTCGGCCAAAGTCTGAGTGGATCTGCACTGGAATGGTATACCAGGCAAGATTTCAGCAGGTGGTACACATGGGATGATCTGGCGCAGGCTTTTACAGGTCATTTCCAGTACAACCTGGAGATAGTCCCTGACCGTCTCACGTTATTGAGAACTGGGAAGAAACCCGGGGAAAGTTTTCGCGAGTTCGGGTTCCGCTGGAGAGAACAAGCAGCTAGGGTCGATCCTCCCATGAGAGAGGGAGAGATGGTAGACTACTTTTTGCAGACATTGGATCCAACCTACTTTGGTCACTTGGTGACAACGGTTGGAAAATCTTTCAACGAGGTGGTCAAAATAGGGCTCATGATAGAAGAAGGTTTGAGGTCGGACAAGATCTTAAACTATTCGGCACTTAAGGCCACAACCCAGGCTATTGAAAGCGGCACGGGAGGTGCGCTAAGAAGAAAGAAAGAAGAGGTTGCCACGATCGAGGCAGGCAGTTGGTTCAGGGCTGGCAGGCCGCACTACAACCAACCCAGGCCTCACAGGTCAAACTACCCATACAACCCACCACAAAATTTCTATCCACCTCGAGAACCACATTGTTCCGTACACCAAGCCCAGGTATACACTCAGCCTCCGGTTCACCCACAATGGCGCGCACCGGCTCCCCAGAACATATATGCACCACCACAAAACACCTACCCTCCACCAAGGGCATATAGAAATCCTTCAGGGGCAGGTTTCTGGGGAAATCCAGATGCCAGAAATGACAGGTTGCGGAAGCAAAGAACCTTCACCGAACTGGGAGAAACCTACACCGCTGTGTTCCACAAGCTGCGGCAATTGGGTTTGGTTAGTCCTGTCCATACTCGGGAACCAAATCCCCCGCCTCAGAATTTGGATCGTTCAATCAGTTGTGAATACTGTTTAGGGATGCTCGGGCACGATACCGAGAAGTGCTGGAAGTTAAGGCATGCCATACAGATCTTGTTGACACCAATAAGATCGAGGTCCAGACACCGGAGGCTCCTAACATCAACCAAAACCCACTGCTAGCGCACCACGAAACTCACATGATTGAGTTGGTGTGTGAGGGAGGAGAATTAAGAAAACCCTTACAAACAGTGATGATGATCCAAGCTGCCCCAAAAGAAGTCTTAACCAGTGGAGGAACAAATGTACAGTCGCAGGGAGAAGGCGTCAAGCCGGTAGTAATATGGGGGAAGAGCCCGTCCGTCATAGCAAGCAAACCCGAGCCAAGCAAGTTGGTAATACCAGGGATCCTGCCCACACCGGCAGTCATGTTGAAAGGGGTATGTGGAGAACGGGTGACCATAAAGCCGGTGGTCCAACTGCCAATGCTTGACAGCAGGGCTGTGCCCTGGAAATATGAAAAAGCAGTGGTGACGTACCAAGGAAAACAGGTGGAAGAAGTCAGTTGTGAAGCGCAAGGGCTGACTCGATCAGGTCGATGTTTTGCTCCGGTGGAGTTAAGAAAAACCAACCCAGTGGCAACCAAGAAGCCAGTGTCAGAAGAAGAGGCTGAAGACTTCCTGAGGAAGATGAAAGTACAAGACTATTCTGTGGTTGAGCAGCTGAGAAAAACACCTGCCCAGATCTCACTATTGTCATTACTCCTCCATTCCGAGGAACATCGTCGGGCCCTGTTAAAGATATTGAACGAGGCCCATGTACCCAGTGAGATTTCTGTAAACCACCTGGAAACCATCGCCAGCAAGATTTTCGAGGTGAACAGGGTAACATTCTCAGATGATGACCTGCCGGTGGAAGGTACGGAGCATAACAAAGCTCTATACCTAGCTGTCAAATGTGAAGACTCGGTGGTAACTCGAGTATTGGTGGATAACGGCTCAAGCGCCAATATTTGTCCATTATCCACCCTGGACCAGTTAAAGATTGACCGTGGAAGAATCCGGGAGAATAGCATCTGTGTCCGGGGGTTTGACGGAAACGGAACCGCCACTGTGGGGGATGTTGTACTTGAATTAACCATTGGCCCGGTCCTGTTTACCATGGAATTCCAGGTATTGGACGCCACGGTATCTTACAACTTGCTGTTAGGATGACCTTGGATTCATGCAGCTAAAGCGGTGCCTTCCACCCTACATCAGACAGTGAAGTTCGAGTGGGAAAGACAAGAGGTCGTGTTGCACGGCGAGGATACAACATGCACCATGGGCGGAACCATTGTGCCTTTCATAGAGACCACTGATGACAAGGGTCCCTGGGTCTACCAGATTCTCGATACAGGGTCGGCCAACAAAATTTCTGAAGGAGAAATCATCCCGCACCCTAGGGTGACTGCCGCAACAGTCATGATGGTATCAGAAATGCTGGGTAATGGGTTTGTGCCGGGAAAAGGCCTGGGAGTTGAACTTCAAGGGATAGTCCAACCTGTCTCCCTTCCTAAGAATCTGGAAACTTTCGGGTTGGGGTTCAAACCAACCGCAGCAGACAGGAAGCAAGCGCGAAAAATGAAGAAGAGAGTCTGGTCTCTTCCTAAACCAGTGCCACGCCTCTCAAGGTCTTTTGTTAAAGCTAGTGCCAAGGGGTCAGCGATCCCAAAGATTCGAGGACCTTTGATCGGCATAAGTAAAGACCTAAATCAGAGTTTTGAGAGACTATTCGTGGATGTCAGTATGGTAGAAGCTGGAGAAGGTTCCAGCCGAGCAGAGATACAATTTGTGGGGCCTGAGGCCAAGACCAACAATTGGACGGTTACTCCTCTTCCTGTCCGAGGGGAGTCTTGGTAGTAGGCTTTGATTAATGTTTTGTTTGTTTGTTTGTTTGATCGGATTATTCAAGGGTGTAATCCCAATTTTACTTTCGTTTTGTAAAAGTGTGAACCCTTTTTATCCTGCAAATTTAATAAAGTTCTTTTCTTTTGTCCCATTTTAATTTCTTGTTTTGTTCTTTTTCTTTCTGAACAGTTCTCTTTTTACTGGTCCTAATGACATGGCATGCACAACGGATCTTCGACCTAGTCTAATAAATCAATCTGAATCTGACTCAATGATGCAAGAGGTCGTTTGTGATAATGAATCCGAATGTGACGAAGGGGAAGCCTTCGAAGAAATAAACTGAGAACTGTGCCAATTTGAAGAGAAACCCAAGCCTAACCTAAATGACACTGAGGCTGTGAACCTAGGAGACGCTGATAACATCCAAGAGACCAAAATTAGCATCCACATTGAGCCGAATGTCAAAGCAAAATTGATCGAAACTCTCAGGGAATTCAAAGATGTTTTTGCATGGTCATATGATGATATGCCTGGATTGAGCACCAATTTAGTGGTTCACAAACTACCCACTGACCCGGCATACCCTCCGGTCAAGCAAAAACTAAGGAAATTTAAAACAGAAATGAGTGTAAAAATCAAAGAAGAAGTGATCAAGCAGTTGCAATCGAAGGTCATTCGGGTCACTCGATATCCCGAGTGGCTGGCCAATGTGGTACCAGTCCCAAAGAAGGATGGAAAAATCAGGGTGTGCGTCGACTACCGCAACCTCAACAAAGCAAGTCCCAAGGACAATTTCCCGTTACCCAACATTCATATCCTGATCGATAATTGCGCTGGGCGCGAGATCGGATCCTTTGTGGATTGCTATGCAGGTTATCATCAGATCCTAATGGATGAGGAGGATGCTGAGAAGACAGCGTTTATTACGCCATGGGGAACCTACTGCTATCGGGTAATGCCGTTCGGGTTAAAGAACGCCGGGGCAACGTACATGCGAGCAATGACTGCTGTGTTTCATGACATGATACACAAAGAAATAGAGGTGTACGTCGATGATGTGATCATCAAATCTTGGCGTCAGGAGGACCATGTAGCAGACCTAAGGAGATTTTTCCAAAGACTCCGGAGGTATGATATCAAGCTTAACCCGGCCAAATGCGCATTCGGGGTTCCATCAGGAAAGTTGCTAGGATTCATCGTCAGTCGACGGGGGATTGAGTTAGACCCATCCAAAATTGAATCCATCCGAGACTTGCCACCGCCAAGGAACAAAACAGAGGTAATGAGTTTGCTGGGTAGACTCAATTACATCAGCAGGTTCATCGCTCAACTCACAGCAACTTGTGAGCCCATATTTCGGCTACTGAGAAAGGATGCTGCAGTAGGTTGGACGGCAGAGTGTCAGGAGGCTTTCGACCAAATCAAAGGGTATCTGTCTAATCCACCCGTATTGGTCCCGCCTAAGCCCGGGAAGCCCCTAATTCTTTACCTGACGGTCTTGGAAAATTCATTTGGTTGTGTATTGGGGCAACATGACGACACAGGAAGGAAGGAGCAGGCCATCTACTATCTTAGCAAGAAATTCACAGTGCATGAGGTCAAGTACACTCAACTCGAGAAAACGTGTTGCGCCCTAACTTGGGTAGCTCAGAAATTGAAGCACTACCTGTCTTCGTATACTACTTATCTCATATCCCGTTTGGACCCGTTGAAGTATATCTTTCAGAAACCTATGCCCACGGGAAGGTTGGCAAAATAGCAAATTCTGCTCACAGAATTTGATATCATCTACGTAACGAGGACGGCCATGAAAGCCCAGGCACTGGCAGACCATTTGGCAGAGAATCCCGTTGATGAAAAATACGAGCCCTTAAGAACGTATTTTCCTGACGAAGAGGTGATGCATACGAATAAGTTGGAATTACCTGAGGAACCGGGTTGGAAGCTTTTCTTCGATGGAGCTGCGAACGCAAAAGGGGTTGGAATAGGAGCAGTACTCATTTCTGAAACAGGACGGCATTATCCTGTTACGGCTCAACTGCGCTTCTATTGCACCAACAATATGGCCGAATATGAGGCTTGCATTCTGGGTCTGCGCTTGGCTGCTGACATGGATGTCCAAGATGTCTTGGTCTTGGGAGACTCGGACCTCTTGGTACATCAAATTCAGGGTGAATGGGAAACACGAGATCTAAAGCTCATACCATACCGACAATGCTTGCATGATCTGAGCAAGCAATTTCGATCGGTAAAGTTCAAACACATCCCGAGAGTTCACAATGAGGTTGCGGATGCCTTAGCCACCTTAGCATCAATGCTGCACCACCCTGACAAAATGTATGTTGATCCTCTACACATCCAGGTCCGTGATCAGCACGCCTACTGCAATGCCATAGAAGAAGAAGCAGATGGCAAACCCTGGTTTCATGATATCAAGGAATACCTCAGGATGGGTATATATCCAAAACATACCTCTGGAGACCAAAAAAGAGCCCTCCGGCGTTTGTCGAATGGTTTCTTCCTCAGTGGGGGAATATTGTACAAAAGAACCCCGGATCTGGGATTGTTGAGATGCATAGATGCCAGGCAGGCAACAACGGTTATGGCAGAAGTACATGCTGGAGTTTGTGGGCCACACATGAGTGGATATGTATTGGCAAGAAAAATCCTTCGAACAGGGTGTTATTGGCTCACCATGGAACACGACTGTATCACTTTCGTGAGGAAATGCCATCAGTGCCAGATACATGGAGACTTGATTCACTCTCCGCCAACAGAGTTACATACGATGTCAGCACCCTGGCCGTTTGTGGCATGGGGCATGGATGTCATTGGGCCCGTCGAGCCAGCAACGTCCAACGGTCATAGGTTCATTCTAGTGACCATTGATTACTTCACCAAATGGGTTGAGGCTAAAACCTTCAAATCAGTAACCAAGAAGGCAGTGGTGGACTTTGTTCACTCCCATATCATCTGCAGATTTGGGATCCCAAAAGTGATCATCACGGATAATGGTGCGAATCTTAATAGCAGCTTGATGAGAGAGGTATGCCAACAATTCAAGATTACGCACCGCAATTCCACCCCATATCGTCCTAAGGGAAATGGGGCAGTCGAAGCAGCCAATAAGAATATCAAGAAGATACTGCGAAAAATGGTGGAAGGGTCCAGACAATGGCACGAGAAATTACCCTTTGCTTTGTTGGGTTACCGCACTACCGTCCGGACTTCCATAGGCACAACTCCTTATTTGTTGGTGTATGGAACTGAGGCCGTGATACCAGCGGAGGTCGAAATTCCGTCCCTCTGAATTGTCGCTGAAGCCGGAATTGATGATGATGAATGGGTCAAAGCTCGATTGGAACAGTTGAGCCTGATAGATGAGAAAAGATTGGCAGCAGTGTGCCATGGTCAGCTGTACCAGAAGAGAATGGCAAGAGCGTATAATAAGAAGGTGCGCCCCAGGAAGTTTGATGTAGGGCAGCTGGTATTAAAGAAGATCCTCCCACATCAGGTCGAGGCAAAAGGCAAATTCGCCCCAAATTGGCAAGGGCCTTATATCGTGACCCGAGTATTGTCCAACGGTGCTTTGTGTTTGACAGATGTCGAAGGTAGATGTGTCGACATGGCTATCAATTCAGATGCAGTCAAGAGATATTATGCGTAACTTCTTCAATTATGGCAATTTTGGTTTATTTGTTTGTATTTGGCATTTATTGAATAATGAGATGACGGAAGCAATTCTTTCTTCTATCCAAACACTTTTAACCCTCGCTTCCCCCTTTGAGCCTTAAGCAAATTCTTTCAATACCCCTCTTTTGGAATCACTAATGGGAAAGATACGAAAAAAAAAAGAAAGGAAAAGAAAAGAAAAAGAAAGAAAAGGAAAAGAAAATGAAAAGAAAGAAAAGAAAAATCAAGGAATATAAAACCGTGGGAACTACGTTTGACCTGATTCCTCAAAGAGGATACGTAGGCGCCTCACGGCTCGGTCATAGTATGCATCATAGTGAATATAGGATGCATAATGTACATAGTGTGCAATATAGCACAATGTGCGTAACGCACGTAGCTCAACATAAGCTTAAAAAAAAAGTCCCCAAGCAAGAAAATTGGGGCAGAGGTTATGTTTTAAGTTCCAACAAAGGTTTGATTCCAAAAGTTGTAGCACATCACCCTTCAAATTGTTTTCATTTTTATAGCCTTTCTTCAAACCCACACCAAAACCATCATCGACATCCAAAAGACCTCCCGATCAATGTTCGAGAGATGCCAAATCCGGCAAAAAAGGCCGAGAATAATACACTGATCCCCATCAAAGAAGAGGATCGTAAGACTGGGAATGAGTTGATAGTCAAAAGAATCCCCGGAAGAGAGGGTCGTATCTACAACACCCCGATTCCTCGAAAGAAATAAAATGAGAGAGTCTCATCGGTGAAAACCTTCACAGGCACCGAAAGGCGATGTAAGATAAGGGATATGAAATGAGAGAGTCTTATTGGTGAAAACCTTCACAGGCACCATAAGGCGCCGGGAGATGAGAGAAAAGAGAGAGTCTCATAAGTGAAAACCCCTCGAAGGGCACTATGAGGCGACAAGATAGATCAGCAAAGCTACCACATTCGAAACGAAATGAACACTCCTTTATCATCCCCAGCAAGTCAAACCATCGAGCAGATCAATTGATACAAATAGACTGGGTCAGAATCTATGGTGCACGCCATGATCACGGGGACCAGTTGTGTCCTCCAGATAAGTTCTTTGGATTGTCTCCTCCCACAAAATATTGGTTCAGAAAGTTTTTCACTTTTCCATATCTTTATTTCTTTTCCTAAAATGTGTCTTGAAAGGATTTTTCAAAACTTACTACCAGAAAATCGAAGGGGAGTTCATCCCAATGCAGGATAATACAAACAGTCTTAAGGGCCGGTCCCAGGCAATGCAGTGATTGTGCCCGGAAATTTTGGAAGAAGTAAGCTCCAAAAGGGAGTGGTTCCGGGAGTTAGAAGCAGACTCCCACATCATGTGTTTAAAGAAAAGTAGAAAAGGGGATAAATTGAAAACCAATCCCCAACAGGCTAGAGACCCCCAACAGGCAACTTTGCCCGCCAACCAATTATGGGGACAAAGAGCAAGAAAGGGGGAAGAGAGAAAGACGGCTCGCCAGAAAGGCACCCTCTACCACCACGATTAAAACTGATTAAATCCTTTTGTCTGCTGCAGGAAAACAAAGGATTGATGATTGCAGCAGGATGCACCGCCATGGAAGTCACCAAAAACCGGGGCAGAAAATTTTCTGCCAATTGTCGAAAATTTTCTCGGAAGAACGGGAAAGCAATTTCAATACTTTTAAGTTCTAGGTCGCCCACCAGTATAATGCGGGAATACTTTTAAGTTCTAGGTCGCCCACCAGTATAATGCGGGAATACTTTTAAGTTCTAGGTCGCCCACCAGTATAATGCGGGAATACATTTTAAGTTCTAGGTCGCCCACCAGTATAATGCGGGAATACATTTAAGTTCTAGGTCGCCCACCAGTATAATGCGGGAATACATTTTAAGTTCTAGGTCGCCCACCAGTATAATGCGGGAATACATTTTAAGTTCTAGGTCGCCCACCAGTATAATGCGGGAATACATTTAAGTTCTAGGTCGCCCACCAGTATAATGCGGGAATACTTTTAAGTTCTAGGTCGCCCACCAGTATAATGCGGGAATACTTTTAAGTTCTAGGTCGCCCACCAGTATAATGCGGGAATACATTTTAAGTTCTAGGTCGCCCACCAGTATAATGCGGGAATACATTTAAGTTCTAGGTCGCCCACCAGTATAATGCGGGAATACATTTAAGTTCTAGGTCGCCCACCAGTATAATGCGGGAATACTTTTAAGTTCTAGGTCGCCCACCAGTATAATGCGGGAATACTTTTAAGTTCTAGGTCGCCCACCAGTATAATGCGGGAATACTTTTAAGTTCTAGGTCGCCCACCAGTATAATGCGGGAATACTTTTAAGTTCTAGGTCGCCCACCAGTATAATGCGGGAATACATTTAAGTTCTAGGTCGCCCACCAGTATAATGCGGGAATACTTTTAAGTTCTAGGTCGCCCACCAGTATAATGCGGGAACACTTTTAGCTCTAGAGTTTGGAATCAGTAGCCCCACCTGAAGACGGAAGGTTACAACAGAGAGCCCCAAGCAGGAAAAACAATAAAATCCCCAGCGCCGAGAAGCAGAAGTCTGCCAAAGCAAGCGCACATTCAAAAGGAAGGAAGAACGCGTCTCCGAAGAAGCAGTTCAGAAACATTATGGCATGCCCAACATAACAATTCTGATGAAAAACCATACCGCTGAAGAAACCATTGAAAGATTTAAGGAAGAAAGCCATGTTCCCAGCAAATCAAGCAAAGTGATGAGAACTGACATTCAGAAAAGGTGAAGGACCAGCATCATCTCCAAGTTCACAAAATAAAGGCGTCAGAGGAAAGCGTTAGCCGACAAGAAAGCAAGGCAACAAGAACAAGTGGAAGATGGATAAGATCTCATGATCCTCAGTCTAGCTTAGCTTCTTGTTTTCCTTTTAGAGCAATGTAACAGGGAGATCGGTTGAGCAGTAGCATCCTACAGCAGCATACAACAGCGCACAACAACAGCAAGCATTACAGCCACACGGTAGTCCCAGCTACCAAAATTTCCCGAACTACATTGACCCGATTCCTGTTCAGCCCAGGATATGTAGGAAACCTCTGAAGCAAAGGTTCGGTCAAATCTTTTTCAGAAAATGCTTCACACGGATTATTCGGACGGGCAAAAATCGCTCGCTTATCTTTGCGCGAAAACCCTTCGTGTCTTCGTGCAAAGAGGGGCAGCTGTAAGCACGTGATTTTTTCTTCACGGACGATCGCTCCAAAAGAAAATAAAAATAGTGACAAATGGTTTCGCTGTACAATTTTTCGATCTTTCCGTAACATGTGTTGTTGGTTATTTGTGGGTCTGTCCATTTTGCATCTAGTCATTATCAAACAAAAATACAAAAATATGTGTCAGTAAAAGTCAGTAAAAGAAAATTCAAAAAAATATATATATATATGTGTGTGCATCGTTCGTTCTAGGCTTTTAGTTAACTTACTTGAATATTTGGTGATAATTGTGTTAAAATGTTCCATTGTTGTTTAGTTTTAATTTCATTATTTTATTGTCTATTATTTTATTTTTGTTTTAAAAGAAAAATGAAACTAGAAAAACAAAAAGGGAAGAAAATTGGTTGGGCCCAAAATAAATGAAACAAAAACAGGCCCAAACCAGCACTCAACCCAGTCCAGACCAGGCCTGCCCAGGCACCTCCTGAAACAACGTCTTTTCAGGCAAATCAATTTGAGCCATCCGTCCCAGCCGATCTAACGGTTCAGGACCTCTTTCAGCGACCCATGTTCAAACCCGACCCAAATAACCAACCTGACCCAACCCCTCACTTAAACCAAACGACCCCGTTTAACTACCAAACGACCCCGTCTCATGTCTCATCCTCAGATCCAAGCCGTTGAGATCATCTGATCTAACGGCTCAGATCCAATCAGACTCCCCATATATAAACTCAACCCTTCACCCCACGCCCCCTATCCGAACCCCACCCCTCACTCGTCTCCTTCCCCAAGCTGAAACCCCAAACCCTAGCAAGCCGCCCTAGCTTCCCCTCCACCAAAACCCGGCGGCACGAACGCCGGTGACCACCCCCTTCACACCCCTAAAGCATCCAACCACCCTGAACACGAATCCACTAACCACGAACCTCGAATCACCTCCTATCGTCTCGAATCTGGATTTGAAGATTCGAGACAAAACTCGATCTATGCCAAACCACCCCATCTTCATACCAGACACTCCCCTGACCTTCCTCGTGACCAAACCAAGCTTGGTTTGGTCCGAATCTACCCACAACTCCTAAAAATCCAGATCTGAAAATCCAGAACTTGAAACACATGCACCTGGGGAATCCGGCCGGTCTTGACAAGGGTTTGAGGTCTAATAGACCTTAATCAAGGTGTTCTCACGTGAGAACACCCTGATTAAAGTTTGTTCGGCTTCAAGAGTTCGAAGTTGAGTCAGGTTTGGGTCATTTTGATTTCAAACTCTTTTTGGTAAGTTTTCCTTTCTTTTGTTTTATTTCTAATTAAGTTGTCAGCATATTTCTTTGTGTTTGTTTGTTATTTTGTTATTTTTCATTCGGATTTCTTCCATCTCTGTTAAAGGCCTTTTTATTTGGCCAATTGTCTTCTGTTTGTGTTCTGAATATACCCTGTGATATACGTGCTCATCAATTAGATTAGTCGTCAAACGAGTTTAATTCACATAAGTTCCCAGTGTTTGAACAAATTTGTCTGAAGTCATTCGGGACTCTATACGTGTTGTTTATATGAACGATTGATTGTTATGTGTTACGATTAATATAGTCGAGTCGATATATGTCGTCAATTAGTTTCAATCGTTAATGGTAACAACTTGATTCGTATTGCTTATTTCTGCTGTGATCGTATTTGAGTCCCATTAGGAACTGAATTGTATTGCCTATTGATTTTGTTCAAATCGAATTAAAGAACATCTAGGGGAAAGGTTATAATGGCAGATTCAGACTTTGATTTTAAAACACGATGCCATTTGGTTTAGACCGTGGGCAGCATGTGTATGGTTAGCTTTAAGGAATTAAAATAATTGGACAGCATGTGCTGTCAGGTTATATTCCTACTGCCCATACTTTGGTTAAATAAACAAGTGATCAGTACACTTTAACAACCAAAAAGAGAGAGGGGCTGTCAGGGATTTCATGGGAGTTTTGTTATTTAAAATAAGTGAGTGGAAAAACAACAGGGAGGGGCAATTTTGAGTTGTAAAACAGACTGTAAAGTGTTAAGGTTAGGCTATAAAAGAGGAGACCTTCCATTAGAAAAGGGGGTTCATTTTTTGGAGTCTGGAGAGATTCTGTGAGTAAGAAAACTGAAAAGGAAAAACAAAAAATAAATTTCAGAACATTGTGAATGAGTATTGTCTAGAAGAAACTGTGTAAGAGTCCAGTTGGATCAGGTTGTCTTTGTGGTTTTGCTTTTCTGTCGTTTGCCAAGCTTTCTTGTGGTCATTGGATTTCTGTTGCTGTTACCTTTAACATTCTGGGCTGTTATTCCCTACTCTGTTTTTCTGGGATTGTTTATTTGTTGCTCGACTCCTTGCTGGGCTTCATCATTGTTGGCTGGTTGTTGTTGCTGTGTTGTTGCTGTGAATCTGCTGTTGCTGTGTCTACTGCATACTGCCCAGCTGATCATACCTTTCTTCTTTGTCCTCTATACCAGGTACACAACCAATGCACTGTCAAGAAATGTGATTGAAAAATGAGTATGAATGCAAAAAAATGAAGAATCTTGAAGGATGACTCTTGCACATAGATTGTTATATTAAATATTCATGTAATGTGTAATAGTTTTTTTACATCTTGTTCTGGGTATTAGAGACAGTCTTCATGCCTATAAATGTCAATGTATGGTAGTTGAATGCTAGAATGTGCATATAGGTTGATGATGAGAGTATGCCCAAGGCAGTAGGTGGTATCTCCTATTTAGTTCAACGGTACAGTATGAGCCTGTGATATAGTCCAAGCATGAAATCCGTATACTGTAAATAGGTTCTTTCCGTTCTAATAAATTGCCATGTATAACCCTTAAGATCATGTTTTAAGATAAAGATCACAAATTCAGGGCCTCAACCTCATAAAGGTCGAGCCCAGGTCAAAACAGACCGGGCAGATCCGCATCGGACAAGCAGTGGCCCAGGTCTGGCCTTTCACGCATGGGATGGATTTGGGCTCATGATTATTTATTCGGCTGATTGCACATGCAGCCTCATTTCTGATTTTCAAGCTTTTCTGAATGTTGCTACGAACAATTCGCAAACATGTAATTAATTAGGGCTATCTACTGCTTTCAATTGATAGAGACGAACACGACAAGAAACGTAGTTGCTATAGGATATCCTTTTAAAAATAAGAATGAGATGAGCTTCGCCGAATTAAAAATACAAATTGCGGGGCCCTCAGTAAATATTCGTTTTAAATTACTTAGAATTCAGGAGGGCCGCTTAGTGAATTTCGTGGCCTTCCCAAAATAATAACACGATAGTCTCTTTAGGCGCGTGTTTAATAATCTATTTTCTTAAACTTGGGCGTGCATTTCATGTGACCCAAATCCCGATCCCAAAACATCAAATAAGATGCGTTCCGGATTGTGGGTGCATTTCATGTGACGCAATCCAAAGACGTGTTTTAAGCGATGTTCACATTCTTTTGAAATAATAGTAATAAAGCGGTAAAAAGTTAAAATTGGCACCTTGGTTCATAATTGTATTTAAAATCAGATAAATAAGCCGAATATGACAGTTGAGCGACCGTGCTAGAACCACGGAACTCGGGAATGCCTAACACCTTCTCCCGGGTTAACAGAATTCCTTATCCGGATTTTTGGTGCGTAGACTGTAATATGGAGTCATTCTTTTCCTCGATTCGGGATTAAAATTGGTGACTTGGGACACCCTAAATCTCCCAAGTGGCGACTCTGAAATTAATAAACCAATCCCATTTCGATTGTCCTTTAATTGGAAAAACTCCCTCGTACCCTCACGGGTACGTAAAATGGAGGTGTGACAGTAATGTATTCGTTGTGGTTTTGGCCAGATTCGACGCGCGAAGAGGTCGATTCGAGGGGCAAGGGCATTGCGGACTAGTCTACGGCCGGCTAGAGGTGAGTAATATGTGTAGATGATGAACTGAGGGTTTGAAACCCCGGTATATCACACTGTGACGCTATATTGAGGCAAGACACGAACTTCATGATGGGTGCGGGGTCGTTTGTGACTGGGGGCTATGGCTTAGTACGCCCCGAGTGGTGTCCAAGCGGTGCTTTGGACTATAGACTGATTAATATGCATCCTATCTGGAGTATTATGATATATTTGGGTTGTGTGCCGACTATTTGAATCCCTTGGGGATTATTATCACTGCTTCCATGATGCTTAGCATGCTATATGATTTCAGTCCTGAGTTTTAAACACTGTTTCAAAATGCTTAGTCACATTCCTAAGGTTTTAACAACTTAACTATATTTTTCCTAATAATTGGAACTGAGAATTGTAATTTGACTGACTTGTGACTCACATGCATATTCTGGACTGAGTGTGGATCGGGCTGCACGCCGCAGCGATGTTACGATGAAATTGTGCTTAGGCTGTAGGATCCCCTCCGGAGTCTGAACCCCCACAGTGAGCGCGGGTACCCAAATGGATCGGGCTGCACGCTGCAGCGATCATGTGCATTGCATTGCATTCATGCATTGATATTTACCTGATCTACCTGATTTTGTTGTTGTCATTTCACCGTTAATTGTGTTAAATTGCTAGATATAGCTTTACATTGTGGTATTTCGTAGATTCTTATCTTCTGTCATTATATATGTTTATTACTCACTGAGTTGGAAGTACTCACTTTACTCCCTGCACCATGTGTGCAGATTCAGGCGATCCGAAAGCTTAGTTGAGTGCTTTTGTCGTCTTCAAGAGTTGCTTCAGAGTTGTCGAGGTAGCTGCTTGGCGTCCGCGGGACCCGACTTCTCCCCTTTATCCATTTATATTTCTGCATCCTAGACTTATGTATTTTAAGGATTTTGCTACTCAGTTGTATTTAGAGGCTCTAAACTCGTGACCCCAGATCTGTTGGGAGTTGTTTGATGGTTATTCTGGTTTTCCTCGTTGTTTCTGTTTACTATCGTATATTGAACCTTATAACTGCTGAATTCTCTTCAATCATTTGGTAATGAAATGTCGTAATTGGGTTGTGAGAGTTAATTGGTCGGGTTTGCCTAGCATTAATTGTTGGGCGCCATCATGACCGGGATTGGGGTCGTGACATAAAAGCAGGTGACAAAAAGTCAAAAACATTTCATGCTCAGTTAAAGAATAGACAGGCTAGAAATAGAATTGTTTCCATTTGTAATGAGAAGGGAGGAAAAGTAACAGAACCAAAGCAGTTTGAAGATGAATTCAAAGGCTTCTTTCAGAACTTACTGGGCAGTGCAGCAACTAAACTACCATGCATTGATTTGGACTTAGCTAGGAATAGGCACTGTCTCAGCAAAGAGAAACGAAAGATATTGAGTTGCAAAGTAACTAGGGAAGATGTAGATAAAGCAGTGAAGGAGTTACCATATGAAAAAGCACCAGGGATATATGGTTTTACTGCAAAATATTTTAAGGAATATTGGTCTACAATTGGTAATAAGGTCAGAACATCTGTATTAGAATTCTTTAGCAATGGGAAGCTGTTGAAGAGTGTTAACTGCACAACTTTAACACTGATTCCAAAGGTAGCCAACCCAAATTCAGTACAAGAGTTTAGACCTATTGCATGTTGCACAATTATATACAATATCATATCAAGAATCCTCACAACAAAATTGAAATTGGTGGTAGAATCAATTGTAGGAGAATCCCAGTCAGCTTTTATCGAAGGAAGGAACATACTGGACGATGTGATCATAGCACATGAGATGGTAAAAGGATACAATAAAAAGGGAGTATCACCAAAATGTTGTATTAAAATAGATATAAGGAAAGCCTATGACTCAGTCGAATGGCCTTTTCTTAGAATGATATTGATAGAGTATGGTATGCCTGTAAAGTTTGTAGAGCTGATTATGGTATGTGTATCTATTGTTAGTTATTTTCTAATCCATAATGGAGGGTTAACAAAGATTTTCCAATGGAAGAAAGGGCTAAGGCAAGGAGACCCTATGTCTCCTTACCTTTTTGTGCTTGTGATGGAGTACCTGAACAAAGCTCTAAAAAAGTTAAAAGACAACCCAAACTTCAATCACCATCCAAGGTGTTCCAGAAATAATATTACTCACATTTGCTTTGCAGATGATTTAATTATTTGTTCCAGAGCAGATGAGGTGTATATAAAATTGTTGCTTAAAAGTTTCAATCACTTCTCAGAGGTATCAGGTTTGAAGGCCAATCTGGAGAAAAGTTCTCTATATATTGTAGGAGTAACAAAGGATTTCAAGGAGATGATACTGGAAGAAATGCAGTTTACTTTAGGGGAATTACCATTTCTATATCTTGGTGTTCCACTTTTTTCAAAAAAGTTATCAGTGTCGTAGTGTATGCCCTTGATCGAAAAGATAACAGCTCGGATAAACTGCTGGACAACTAAGTGGTTATCATATAGTGGAAGACTCCAATTACTGAAAAGTGTGATATTTGAGATGCAAACTTACTGGGCACAAGTGTTCTTATTGCCAAAGAAGATACTCAAGATGATTGTTATTGTGTGTAGAACCATTCAGTGGACAGGAAAAAGTGATCTATCACGGAGAGCATTGGTAGCATGGGACATAATATGTATGCCATTATCAGCAGGGGGTTAAATATTCTGGATATTTATTCATGGAACAAAGTTGCATTGTGCAAACTGTTATGGGCCATTAGTGCAAAGAAAGATACACTATGGATTCAATGGGTCCATAGTTATTATGTCAAAGAGAAAGATGTTATGGTAATAGACACTCCTAAACAAGCATGCTGGATTGTGAAAAAAATCTTTGATACTAGGCAATGGTTTCTGGAAAAGCACTTAAGAAATGAGCTGGAGCAATACCAAAGAAATGGCAAATTTAAAATCAAAAAGCTATAAATTGCAATGAGACCTCAGTTCCAGAAGGTTTGATAGAAGAAGATTACAGCAGGATCAAAAGCAATACCAAAGCATAGATTTATTCTTTGGTTAGTACTTCACAGGAAATTAGCCACAGTGGACAAGCTAAGAAGACGTGGCACTATACTTGATGATGAATGTGTATTATGTGGTACAAATGAAGAAGAGTCAATGGAGCATTTATGGTTTGGATGCAGTTATGCCAAAACAATATGGTCTAAACTGTTACATTAGCTGAATGAAACTCATCAGATTGGTAATTGGGATGATGTGATTAAATGGCTGACAAGCAGAAATCCAAGCAGAGCTCGTGGAGAAGTGCTCGTGTTCCTGTTCACAACCATGGTGTATCATGTTTGGACAGAAAGGAACAACAGAAGATTCCAAGGAAAAGCAGTAGAAGGCAGGCAAAAAATCAAAGACATAGTACTGGAACTACACCTGGCTGGACAGAATGAAAGGAAATGGCAAAAAGAATTAGCAAGACTAAAGAATTATCCAAGTATAGTATAGAAAGATTACAGTAATTGAAGGATAGATGTGTAAATGGAAAGTGATAGTTGAGAGTGTTCAGAAAATGTAATAGATAGAATCTAGTTCTAGAGTCAAAAAAAGAACTAGCGAATGTAAATATTCTTACTTGGTTAAATAAAGTTTAAGCATTTAACCAAAAAAAGAGAAGTAGGAAAAGAAGACAACATAGAAAATAACAAAGTGATAACTGGAACATAAAATAAATTGTGGAAGTAAGTCTGCCGCTTTAGCAGAGATTCGAACTTGTAACGAATGGTACTATAATAAACCCTATTTGCCATTGTTCTGCAGCTTCCATGTCACAACCCGGATTTCCCACCCTCGGGGGATCGTGATGGCGCCTACTAATAGGAGTTAGGCAATCCAAACTTAATTACCTTTTCCATTAATGACATAATCCCTTTTTAACAATTAGCGGCAATAATATAAATGGCACGAAATTAAATATAACTAGGCGAAATTGCACTTCGCGTTCGCGGAAGGAGGGTCGCGTTCGCGAAGGGTAAACTTGGCAGACCATCGCGTTCATGATGGGAAGAGTGCAAACACGAAGATGAAAGGCTGGGGGTCCAGGACTTGGTCTACACAAAAGCATGGACCTTTACGCGAACGCGATAAAGGAGCCCTATGAACTACGCGAACGCGAAAGTATCAGTGCGATCGCGATGAGGAAAATGAAGGCTAAGTCCTCACAATCAAATAATCTTATGCGAACGCGAGGGCTTGAACGCGAACGCAAAGGAGGAGAAATTAAGGCATCGCAAACACAGGAGGAAGGACGCAAACGCGAAAAAGAAACTGGGTCTGCAACAACTGAAGAATTTCTGCAATCTTTCTAAGTTCGAAACCACTCTGAAACACCTCCCAAAACACTCCCGAGCCCTCGGGGCTCCTAACCAAACATATACACTAACTCAACAACATCCTACGAACTTAGCCGTGCGATCAAATCGCCAAAATAACATCAAAAACAATGAATCAAACCTCAAAATTACTAATTTTCTTAAAACTTCATAAACATTCAAATTTAGAGTTTTAAGTCCGAAACACGTCAAACGACGTCCGATTTCGACCAAACTTCACAGAAATATCTTAAACCACATATAAGACCTGTACCGGGCGCCGGAACCAAAATACGGTCCCGATACCAACAGTTCTAATCAATTTTCATTTCCATTTTCCTTAATAATTTGAGAAAAATAATTTTACTCAAAAATTCATTTCTCGGGCTTGGGACCTCGGAATTTGATTTCGGGCATACGCCTGAGTCTCATATTATTCTACGGACCCTCTGGGACCGTCAAATTACGGGTCCGGGTCCGTTTACCCAAAATATTGACCAAAGTCAAACTTATTCATTTTAATACCAAATTTTAGCATTTTTCATAGAATTTCACATTTAATCTTTCCGACTACGCGCCCGGACTATGCACACAAATCGAGGTGACTAAAAATGACGTTTTCAAGGCCTCGGAAGCACGGAATGAATATGAAAACAGGTGATGACCCTTTGGATCGACACATTCTCCATTTTTAAAACAACTGTTCGTCCTCGAACGGACAGAAGAAATAAGTGCATGAGTTAGGAAACAGATGAGGATAACGGCTCCGCATATCGGACTCGGACTCCCTGGTCGATGTCTCAGGAGGCTGACCTCTCCACTGAACACGAATAGAAGGGAAACTCTTGGACCTCAACTGACGAACCTGCTGGTCCAGAATAGCTACCGGCTCCTCCTCATAAGGTAAGTCCTTGTCCAACTGGACAGTGCTGAAATCTAACACGTGGGCTGGATCGCTCTAATACCAACTTGTCACAACCCGGATTTCCCACCCTCAGGAGGTCGTGATGGCACCTACTAATAGGAGCTAGGCAAGCCAAACTTAATTACCTTTTCCATTAATGAAATAATCCCTTTTTAGCAATTAACGGCAATAATATAAACGCAACGGAATTAAATAATAAGCGGAAGTCTTTAATCATACAAACCGAATAGAAATGCGGAAAAATTGAACATAAGCCTCTACTCAAGACTAGGGCTGTTCATTCGGATTGGATATCCGAAATCCGAACCGATCCATTCAATTTCGAATTTTGGATTGGATCAGATTTCGGATTGTGTTTTTTAAAATTTCGGATTCGGATTGGTATATTTTAATCCGATCTGATCCAAAATCCCAAATTATTAGGACATGTATAAATACTACACTTTAATTTCGGATAGTCAGTACTTCCTTTACATCAACCTCCAAGTTATTACCTTTACAATTGCTAGATTTAGCTATATTGGCACCATAGTACTCTCATAATTGCATAAACATAAATTTTTCTTAATGTATTGCATCTTTTACAAAGAAAATATACATATTAGTTTAACTTTGAGGAATAATAATACGATCCGATCCGATCCAAAATTTAAAATTCGATCCAATCCGATATAATTTGGTTCAAATTCGGATTGCATTTTCTAGAATCCGAAATCCGAAATTTGAACCCGAAATGTGCTAAATCCGATCTGATCCGTGCACAGCCCTACCCAAGACTGGTGTCACAATACTCACGAACTACTAAGATTTACTAAATACAATGTCTGAAAGAAAATGTAATTGTCTGTCCCGAATACAAAAGACAATAGATTGAAAAGAAGGATAAAAGAGATGCCGGCCCTGCGGACGCCTCCAAGGCCACCTCGGTGTCTCACTGGACTGAAGGCCTGCTCCCTCGCTACTATTGTTGCTATCCAAAACCTCGATCTGTGCAAAATAGCACAGAGTGTAGTATCAGCACATCCGATCCCATGTGCTGGTAAGTGCCTAACCTAACCTCGGCGAAGTAGTGACAAGGCTAGGACCGGACTACCAATTAAACCTGTGCAGTTATATAATATACAGAGGAAAGTAAAGCAGAAATAAACAAGTAAAGATGGGTGGGGGAAAACATGTTGCGGGGGTGTACCGGTATCAACAGTAAGTCCAGAGTAACAGTCTAAGGGTAGCTTAGAATTTACAGCGAACAAAGAAACTAGTATCCAAAATGAACACACTCGTATCAATAATTGTTGCGGCGTCCAACCCGATCCCAATATATAACAACACTGTTGTGGCGTGCAACCCGATCCATATCATTTAGCATTGTTGCGACGTTCAACCTGATCCACAAATATCATTGTTGTTGCGTGCAACCCGATCCATATCATTTAGCATTATTGCAGCGTACAACCTGATCCACAAATATCTTACAATGCACGACATCATCCTTCGTGCTTTATCACTCTTACTCACTCAAACAACAATCACAAATAAGGGGCAAGAAAATAAATAAATAAATAAATAAATAATGATAAAGATCTCGGCAAGGAAATACAATTAAACAGTTAAATCCCGGCAAGGGAACAATATCAATAAATTTCCATGTCCCGGCAAGGGAGAAAATCAACAAAGCAACAAAACGTTCTGGCAAGGGAGTAAACCAATAACTCTTTCTCTTTCTTTCACTTTCATCTCATAGTTTACATTATCACTTGAGCCAATGCTCCAAAGATTTAAATATATCATATATCTTCACAATTTGTATTTCAACTCGAGCCAACGCTCCACGAAGTTCAAATCTCACAATTTCCTTTCACATACTCGTTACAACATATAGAAATCATCAATTAAGTATGGAAGCTATAACAATATCAGGATATTCGCGATCTAAGGACTCACGGTCATGCTAGACACCAATGTATAGATACTCGTTACCATGCCTATACATCGTACTCGACAATTAGCAAGTAGAAAATAAGACTCCACTCCTATTCCCTCAAGCTAAGGTTAGACCAAACACTTACCTCAACTTTCATGGCCAAATCAATCCACAACAACCGCTTTCCCTCTCAAATTCGGCTCCAACTCAATCAAATCTATACAATAATGACTTCATAGTATCAATATATGCTAAATAAATCAAACCCAATGCCTAAATATAGATTTCCAAGCCTTCTTTCCAAAATTCTAAAAATCGAACCCGGGCCCGCTTGGTCAAAATACGAGGTTCGGACCAAATTCATATCACCCATTCCTCCACGAACCCGAATATATAAATTTTTTTCAAATTCGACCCCAAAACGAGGTCTAAATCAAGAAAAAGTAAAAAGCTCTAACTATACCCAATTTTCCCAATTTATACTCTAAATTACATGTTTTAGGCTTAGGAATTCAACAAATATTGATGGAAAATGAAGAAAACGAGTTAAGATTTACTAGCCCAAGAAGTGTTGGTGAAAGAGAGATTCAATGGATGCCTAAGGACTTTGGAGAAGAAGGAGCTCGTGTGTTTTGATGAGAAATTTCCGTCACTGTTCTGTTTTGGAATTAAAATATAATTGGGCGAAATTTCCCTTCGCGTTCGCGGAAGGAGGGTCACGTTCGCGAAGGGTAAACTTGGCAGACCATCGCGTTCGCGATGGGAAGAGTGCGAATGTGAAGAGGAAAGGCTGGGGGTCCAGGACTTGGTCTGCGCGAACGCGTGGACCTTTACGCGAACGCGATGAAGGAGCCCTATGAACTACGCGAACGCGAAAGTATCAGTGCGATCGCGATGAGGAAAATGAAGACTAAGTCCTCAGAGTCAAATACCCTACACGAACGCGAGGGCTTGAACGCTAACGCAAAGGAGGAGAAATTAAGGCATCGCGAACGCAGGAGGAAGGACGCGAACGTGAAGAAGAAACTGGGTCTGCAACAGCTGAAGAATTTCTGCAATCTTTCTAAGTTCGAAACCACTCCGAAACACCTCCCAAAAAACTCCCGAGCCCTCGGGACTCCTTACCAAACACATACACTAACTCAATAACATCCTACGAACTTAACCGTGCGGTCAAATCGCCAAAATAATATCAAAAATAATGAATCAAACCTCAAAATTACTAGTTTTTCTTCAAACTTCATAAACTTTCAAATTTAGAGTTTTAAGTCTGAAACACGTCAAACGACGTCCGATTTCGAACAAACTTCACAGAAATATCTTAAACCACATATAAAACCTGTACCGGGCACCGGAACCAAAATACGGGCCTGATACCAACGCGTTCTAATCAATTTTCATTTCTATTTTCCTTAATAATTTCAGAAAAATCATCATACAAGAAAATTCATTTCACGAGCTTGGGATCTCGGAATTCGATTCCGGGCATACGCCTGAGTCCATATTTTCTACGGACCCTCCGGGACCGTCAAATTACGGGTCCGGGTCCGTTTACCCAAAATGTTGACCAAAGTCAAACTTATTCATTTTAATACCAAATTTTAGCATTTTTCACAAAATTTCACATTTAAGCTTTCCGGCTACGCGCCCGGATTGTGCACGCAAATCGAGATGACTAAAAATGAGCTTTTTAAGGCCTCGGTAGCACGGAATGAATAAGAAAACTGGTGATGACCCTTTGGGTCGTCACATTCCATTTGTGCCAACTGGATTCATCAATTACAATATTATCGGCTTTCACGAATTTCTGATGAAGTTAACAAGTAAGAAATAATTATTTTTTTCGATGAAGCGGGTTCAATTGACCCCTCTTACAATAAGGTGGGTCCGCCTCCGGAGTTCATACACATGTGCTCTAATCTCTAGTAAATTATGCTGAAACTTTTCGTGTTGCACTAAAATAGTGGTTATTTTCAATGACTTTGTAAACACTGATTGTTTTTCAATTACCAATCCAAAAACTGGCTAGTCCATGCTATTTTAACAAGTTTTTAAAATAAATTTAGCCCAAAAAAGATGATCCAAAGGTTGACAAACTTATAAAAATTTGAAAATACCATGTGAACAAAAAATCATCGTGGCAGTGCATGTCGCACTCTCATAAGGTAAGAATAAGATTGGTTGGGGAAGCAAAATATCAAGTTTAGGGGGGGTAATTACGCCAAGGAAAAGTTTGGGTGTAATTACCAAAAATAGAGAATAAGTTTGGGCGTGCATTGAATAAATTGAGTCCGTTTGGCCATGAAATGTTTTTTATCTTTTTTCGAAAAAAAATCATTTTTTTTTCAAATCAGTGCTTAGCCATAAAATTTTTAATTTTCACTTGAAGATGAATTTTGAATTTTTCGAAAATTTTAAAAACTCCAAAAAATAGTTTTTCAAAATTGTTACTCAGATCATTCACAAAAATTCAAAACAACCCAAAATTTTATTCATATCCAAATACAAATCTAATTTTTAAATACTACTTTTACTTGAAATCAAATTTTACCATTTTGAGAATTTTACAATTCTTATGTCCAAACGCCCACAAAATGTGAAGTGTAGGGGTTCTGAGGTGTTTTTCCTAAATTTAGGTGCAAAATATAAAAGCACACTTAAATAAATACTATAATACGTATAAATTTTCAATGCCAGCCATCATTATAATCTTTAATACAACATCAAATTCTAGAAATAATTTTGAAATGATAATCGAAAATTGCACATCAAATATATATATTATTTATTAGTAATTGTCATATTGATTTCTTATGATATGGTTACGCGCGAAAAACGAATATTCTAAATTCATTATATTAAAAACACGAAATCTTTTAACAAAATATCATTTGCCTTTTTTACTTTTAAAAATAAATTTCTCACTAGAAAAAAATTATCATTTTAATATTTTTCTAATGTTTAGAATTTTTTTGACATATATTGCTAATTCACTACTGAATAGGATTAGTGAAGGATATTTGTTATTTAGCTACATAGTTTATTTTTTTTGCGCTTATTTTTTTTGTTTTTTGCAGTTGAATGTATAAAATATACCCAGTCAAATCTCTCTATAATAACATCCTTATATAACAACACTTCATTATAAAAGCGAAGTTTTTTCGGAACCAAATGTTATATTTTGTTATAACATATGTTTTCTATAACAATAATAGGGGTATCAAGTTACTTAGCCATACCATGAAAGTCTGGGAGAGGGTGGTGGAACTGAGGGTGAGGAAAACAACGTCTATATCCGACAACCAGTTTGGGTTCATGCCAGGCCGCTCCACCACGGAAGCTATCCACCTTATTAGGAGGTTGGTGGAACAGTACAGGGATAAGAAAAAGGATCTGCATATGGTGTTTATTGATTTGGAGAAAGCGTATGTCATGGTTCCAAGGGAGGTGCTCTGGAGATGCCTGGAAGTGAAGGGCGTGTCGGTAGCCTACATAAGAGCGATCAAAGACATGTATGACGGAGCTAAGACTAAGGTTAGGACTGTGGGAGGCGACTCAGAGCATTTTACGGTTGTTATGGGATTACACCAAGGCTCTGCGCTTAGCCCATTCCTATTTTCCTTGGTGATGGATGCTTTGACACGCCATATTCAAGGGGAGGTGCCATGGTGTATGTTGTTTGCTGATGACATCATTCTAATTGACGAGACGAGGGCAGGTGTTAACGAGAGATTGGAGGTTTGGAGACAGACTCTCGAGCCTAAGGGTTTCAAATTGAGCAGGTCTAAGACAGAGTACATGGAGTGCAAGTTTAGCACTGAGTCGGGGGATGTAGGCGAGGACGTGAGGCTTGGGTCACAGGTCGTCCCGAAGAGAGATAGCTTCAAGTACCTTGGGTCGGTGATTCAGGGGGACGGAGAGATCGACAAGGACGTCACTCACCGCATAGGGGCGGGATGGATGAAATGGAGGCTGGCGTCTGGAGTCTTGTGTGATAAGAAAGTGCCACCGATACTCAAAGGTAAGTTTTATAGAGCTGTGGTTAGACCGGCTATGTTGTATGGGGCAGAGTGCTGGCCGGTTAAGAACTCCCATATCCAGAGGTTGAAAGTAGCAGAGATGCGGATGCTGAGGTGGATGTGCGGACACACTAGGTTAGACAAGATCAAGAATGAAGATATTCGGAGGAAGGTGGGCGTCGCTTATGTGGATGACAATATGCGGGAAGCGAGGCTTAGATGGTTTGGGCACGTGCAGAGGAGAAGCATCGATGTCCCGGTGAGGAGGTGCGAGCGGTTGGCCGTGGTGGGTATGAGAAGAGGTAGAGGGAGACCTAAGAAGTATTGGGGAGAGGTGATCAGGCAGGACATGGTACGTCTGCAGATTTCCGAGGACACGACCCTTGATAGGAAGGCATGGAGGACAAACATTAGAGTTGTAGGATAGGGGTAGTGGTGCTTCCCTTTCTGCATACCGGGGTGAGGCGGGGCTGGATTAGGGTTGATCCTAGATGGCTTGTAGTTTAAGTTGAACCCACACTATTCTTGAGGTTTATCTTAGATGCCTTAGACTCTGGTTACTGTTACTGCATGTCATTCATCTTTTATTTTTTTTATGCTTCTGTTACTATAATGGTTTTTACTGGAGTTACTAATGATTTCTCTTTTCTTTTCTTTTCTTGTTTTCCTTGTTCTCTTTTATTTCCGTCGTTCTGAGCCGAGGGTCTATCGGAAACTGCCTCTCTGCCCTATCGGGGCATGGGTAAGGTCTGCGTACACATTACCCTCCCCAGACCCCACTATGTGGGATTTTACTGGGTAGTTATTGTTGTTGTTGTTGTTATATGTTTTCTATAACAACAATTTACTATAACATTCAAAAATATCCGGAACAAACAAGGCTGTTATAGGTTTGACTGTAATACCTAAATAATTATTTTTATACGAAGTTAAAATTAAAAAAAGGAGGACTCATGATAGACCATTAAGCTTTTACAATTATCTTAGCTTGTTTTCATGCTTAGTTAGATCCACTACTTTATTAACTAAATAGGATTAACATTCGCCAATACCAAAAGTATATATTTTGTCAAATTTTATTTTATAATCGAACAAAATATCTAATAGTATTAGTTTAAATTTTAAAAAATTATACTAGTTATTAATATAGGATACAACGTGTATTTTAAAATTAATTTAAATTAAATAAAAGAAACTAATTGGCGACTGAAAAATAAATTTTGGGACTACTTATCTTGACATTGTAGAAACACGTATATTTTTAAATGGTTACGGCATGTTATTTACTCTACTTTTTAGGTTATCATAGCTTAAAATACATTTTTAAATATATGTTTTGATTTTATATTGAACAGGTTCAAGATGAGTCGTTCCATGTACGTGGCTGAATTTGACGAGTAAGATGTCTACCTACAATTTGATATGCTTCTTTGTTTCATTGGAGAAGGTTTCACTGAAGCTATGATTTGATTTATGGTGCCTAATTTTAGCCTAACGATTATTTCTTGCTTTTTGTAATGTATAGGTTGAATTCTTATTTGAGAGAGTTGCCTGGGGGTTATCATGAGGTCATTAAAGGAGAGTTACTTACTTTTGCTTGGATGGTTGTCTCGTATCGTTTCATAATGTACCGTATTGCATTGTATTATATTGTAGTGTATCGTTTGATGAATATAATGTTTAGATAAATTGTATCGTTTGTTGTTGTTTCATGATATTACGTACCAGTAATATATGAAGATAAACTTACAGTATTACAAAGTAAAATTATGTTATAGAATAGAATTATTATATAAAAAGGTAGGATAAAGGATTATTTAATAATAATAAAAGGTAAGATAAAAGAAAAAGATAAGGTAACGATGCGACCACACTAAATAGGTTGGTCCATAAAGTGGCACTTTTCATCGTTACGTAACGACGTATTTAATGATACGATACAATAAGATTTAAGTAATAATCAAAACAAATATTGTATTTAAAGTAACAATACGATGCAATACAACAGGTAATTCTTGAAAAATTTTCACACAACTTTAGCAGAGGCCTTGAACAAGGTGGTCAACGTCCATGAATCTGAGATCTACTTGCTTGAAATTGATGAGCAAACCCGTTTAGCTTTGAAAGATGATTCGAAGTTAGTTTCTTTTTCCTTCTTACCTCATTATTTATTGTTTTAGGACTCGTTTGGTATAAGAGATAAGAGATAAGAGATAATTATCCCATAACATTCATTTTTCCAGGAAAATGATGATCTACTTCTTTTACAACAAAAATCTGAAACGTCTTGTGTGCGTCAAAATTGCAACTTATGAGAAATTTGATATGGATGAGGATGAAGATGAAGAGGAGGATCATGGGGATGACGATGACTGATGCTGTTCCTACAAGTTGAAAGCTTTTGCATTCTGAAATGTGTAATTCTTGAAAATGTTTAGTGAAAAGATCAGTTAGTTTGATTCTTATGAATCAGAAAGTGATAATCCCTTGGACAAAAGGGAAAATGCTTTATTCAACACTTTGGTTGAAGGTAACATTCATACCATAGAAAGCGCGCTGATTGAATATTTTCTTTTACTAGACCCTCTGTCTTTAATTGCAACATGTTATCCAAGACTGTATGATCCTCTCAAACTCCAATACAATAGCATTTTGATCTTTGTTTTACCTTGACAGTTTAGATAATTCATTTCCTTATCCGAAAGTCAGTTGAAAGTAAGTGTCTCCAACACATTGCCGTCATGTTTACTAAGGTTCAAGATGCCATTAAAATGACAGTAAAAGTACAGTGAGAGATACAAGACTCTCTGCTGCACCCTAACTGTACAAGTTTATCAGTATATATAAGATCATCACATCATAAAAAATGACACATCAGGTTATCTTTGACAAACTAATGTAACATGGTATTTCTTCTATTTGGAGTCAGTGACCTTGTCTCATGAAGTTTATGCCTGCCATGATATGAATAAAGTAGCAAATGTTTGACCTACTAAATAGTAGTTATATACAACTCATTTTGTTGTGCTCAACATTTCTACTAATCATAGTATCATATTCCTACCAAATACCTTCTTCCTTTATCACTGCAAAGGCCTTGAGATTATGCTGATATATACTCTAAGAAGAAGCTAAATACAATTTAAGACTGTAGAAAGACAATCAAACTCGTTTTGAAGTGGCTTAAACACAAAATGTAGTAGCACCTGACATTGAAGTCCTGAGTGATTCTGTCAATCCAGCAATCAGAAATTTTGCACTTTGCCGCTCTGCAGTTACTTATATATATTCATCAATCAATCAATTAACAACGTCTCAATCTCCAACAAATTAGCTCTATTATGTTCCAAGGTTTCACCATATTTAGACTATTTTTAAATTGACCATCCATGCAGGCAATCCTCTTTAAAGAAAAGGAAAAAAATAGAAGTAACCAACAAGGGAATGTCCAAATAACAGTATTAGCTTTTTAATACAGCTTACCATAAAAAAGAAAATCAAATAAAATGAAACCTTAAAAGAACACTGCTAGTAGAAGGAACAAAAATGGGCCTTTTAACATTCTTTATTTTGAGCCACAATATCACAGGCCCAAGATTTCATTTTCTGCTCTCAATTTGAAGCTTTTGAAGGTAAATAGTACCAATAAGGACAGATTTTTATATGACAGATATTTTCAGTTAATCTCTTTTCTTATCCCTCTAGTCAGTAGCATAATTGAAACTTTAGTAAAAAAAAAATGAGTTGTTCTTTGAATCATTTACCCACAATTACATTAATATTTGGTTCAGTACACAGATGAAAGGGTATCTGTTTCTTTGTTGAACACAAGAGCTATGGCTAAAGAATTGTACTTTAACCATGATGGTTCTACCACAAAGAAACTTCTGGTCATTATGGTTTTTTTTGTGCTTTTGTTATGTTTAGTTTGGTTTTCAAGATTTTGAGTTGGGTGAAAATTTTGTGCAGGCAGATATGGATTTGGTGGCAGAGCGGGTTGAAGTGACATTGGGTCCAAAAGGAAGGAATGTCGTGTTTGGAAATAAGTATGGTCCTCCCAAGATAAATATGGCGAAACAGTTCTTAAAGAGGTACATCACAAGCATTAACAAATGGGCAGTCGAGTGCACTTAGCTCCTACTATTAGGGGGGAGGGGGGCGGCTAGCGCCAAACCACGATGGGTCATATGTATGTAAACTTATCTTGCATTTCTTAAATAAGCTCTTTTCGTGCCTTGAGCCCATGATCTCCTAGTCACACGGCGAACTACCATTGCGCTAAGGCTCCCCTTCACATTACAAGCATTAACAACATTTGGTAGGGTAATGTGTACACAGAGCAGACATGTCTGGTATTATTTGGTGCTTAATAGAAGTGGCAATTTGAGCCCAAATCCATCTAACCCACCCAACCCACCCAGAGATTAATGGGTTGGGTTACAAACTTTTTAGCTCATGGGTCAATTTGGGTTGAGCCCAAGTTAACCCATTATATTTTATAGACCATTCTGACCCATTAAACAGCCCAAATATAACTCATGAAACTCACCCAAAACAAAAGGTATTTCAACCCAACTTATATACTATAGCAATTTATTTAGTTGCCCCAGTTTTACTTTTTTTT